>NW_007379975.1:0-34250 GCF_000475195.1 Diaphorina citri
TTAATGACACAATAGATCGAAAAAGAAATTTACGAAGAAGAATTCAAAGAAGAGGAAGAAAAAGAAATTTACGAAGAAGAAGAATTGAAAGAAGAGGAAGAAAAAGAAAATTACAAAGTATATTAAGAAGACGAAGAAAAATAAAAAGGGAAAGATGGAAAGGCAAAAAATGAAATTAAAAGTGAAAACTAACAAATAACAAACTGTCAGAGGAAAAAGTAGAATTGTTACTAATAGCTATACGTACCTCATTTTTTTTTTTTTTTTTTTTTTTTTTTTTTTTTTTTTTTAAAAAAAAAAAATTCTTTTATGTTTACGTTAAAATCCGCCCCGGGCGGGAATCGAACCCGCAACCTAGGGTAACTAGAAGAACTGGAACTAGGCCTTTGTCCTGGCTGTGACTGATGTTGTGGGACAAATTTAAAAATTCTCTTTCCCTTTTCCCTCCATCTGTTCCCTTTTCATCTTCTCTCTCTCTCTTTCTCTCTCTTTTTCATAGTTTTTTTTGCTTTTTCCTCTTTTCTCTTTGAGTTTTTCTTTTATTCCCTCTCTCCCTCTCTTTCTTGGTTTTTCTTTATTTTTCTCCCTCCTTCTCTCTCTCACTCACTCTTTCTTCCTCTCTTACTTTCTCCTTTCTTGTCTCTTTCTCTCTCTATTAATCTTGATGGATGATATCTCTCTCTCCCTCCTTCCCTCCCTCTTTCACTCGCATTTTCTCTTCTTTTTTAACAACTCTAGTCATTCCCTTTCTCTCTCTCTCTCTCTCTCTCTCTCTGCTCCATTTTCATTAGTATCATTATAATAATTATTTCTCTCTGTATCATACTTCTCTCTCTTTCCTTCTTTAATTCTCTCTCCCTCTCTCTCTCTCTCCCTCTCTCAACAATAATATTTCCATACCCATTTATTTTCACCTCCTCTCTCTCTCTCTCACTCACTCTCTCTCTCATTGTCCTGATAATAGGGAGTTTTAATATCTCCACTAAAACAATAATCTCCTTGCAAATCCTTCTCTATCTCTCTCACTCTTCACAGTGTTCATAAGTTCATATGCAGAGAATTGGCGTCTCCACCAATGACAATAATTCTCACTTTCCTTCTCTCTCCCTCTCTCTCTCTTTCTCTCTCTCTCTCTCTTCACAGTGTTCATAAGTTCATATGCAGAGAATTGGCGTCTCCACCAATGACAATAATTCTCACTTTCCTTCTCTCTCCCTCTCTGTAGGTATACGAGTGATACCTATATGTACGTATCTCTTCCTGTTCAACAAGAAAGAAGGAAAGGAAGAGAGGAGAAAGAAGTAGAAGAAGAAGACGAAGAAGGAGAAGAAGAGGAAGAAGAAGGAGAAGAAGAAGAAGGAGAAGACGAAGAAGGGGAAGACGAAGAAGGGGAAGAAGAAGAATAAGAAGGAGGAGAAGAAGGAGAAGAAGAAGGAGAAGAAGAAGAAGGAGAAGAAGGAGAAGAAAAAGAAGAAGAAGAAGGAGGCGATAAAAGTTGAAAGCGTTGTTCTACTTGATTTGTGCTGATACGATCGAGGGCATTGTTAAAGAAATCAAAGGTCTGGGAATGAAGAAAAAGAAAGAATGAAAAAAAAAAAAAAAATCACAGTGTTCATAAGTTCATATGCAGAGAATTGGCGTCTCCACCAATGACAATAATTTTAACTCTCTCTTTCTCTCTCTCTCTATCTTTCTCTCTCTTTCTCTCTCTCTATCTATCTCTCTCTCTTTCTCTCTCTCTCTCTCTTTCTTTAACATCCTCCTCTGTTTTTCTCATTCTTTCGTTTATTTCCATATCATATCATCCCTTAGCTCCAATAAACGATGAGATTTTTTTTTTTAATTTCTTTTTTTCCTTCTTCCTCTTCTTCTTGTCCTCTTTCTCCCACATGTCTTCTTCTCTTACTCTTTATTCTTCTTCTCCTCATTATAATAAGTATTTTCACTGCAGTGGTGTAGCGTGTATGTATGGCGTGTATGGCGGCCATACAACTCAAAAGTTCACTCTAGTGCCCATAAATATTAATGGCATGTACTGTGATGGGACTTGGTAGACCTGTGCATGAGCGCTACACGCCCTACACTTGAACTTAGACCACGCTACGCCACTGATTTTCAGCGTTTAGATTTAGATCATAATATGATATTATATCTTCCTCTGTCTCCTATAATCCTCTTCTTTCACATCTAGGTTAAAACCTAAAATACAAATCTCCTTGTGAAACTTATCTCCAAATCGAACGCAGTTTCCAAAGAATTTTAGAAGTGTTCTAGTTCCTGCACTCCAAACTGATTGTATTCATGCTCCATTAATCCGAGACGGGGAGCCATCGATTGGAACAACTTTCTTTATTTTTAATATCTAGAAAAAAGTAAAAAGGAAAAAAAAAATCCCTCTATTTTTCCCTTTTCCCCTCTATTCTCCCCCCCTACAAATTTATTGAATTTCGATATGTACTTACCAAGGTTTCTTTATTTTATCTAGAAAAAAAGGGAAAAAAAATCCCCTCCTTTTCCCTTTTTCCCCTCTATTTTTCTAGATAGGTAGATACCTACCTACTTGTTCCGCATGAAGATGTGAGTAAAACAAAGGTCGGTAGGTGAGTATTTCGGAAAGTTAACCCTTTCACCCTTAAAGGGACAATAGGTACGTCCCACAGAAGAATGATTTTTAAAATGGGATATTTTATAATTTTTATATATTTTTCTTTCGTTTCAGCAAACAGTTTTAATAAATTAAGAAAGAAAAATACGTATATAAATTATATATACGCAGTAATTATATTTTTTCCAGTAAAGAAAGCACACCTGTTCACGATGGAAATTTTGAATAAAATCATCATTCTTCCAGATGGAATGAGTCACCTATTTGCAGCAGAGTGTAAAATGATTGCCATCAAAATGATGACTGTAATTGCACCCATGATTGTAATTGCATGCAGTGACCTAGATCTGCAAATATCTGGAAAATTGTAATATGAAACAAACTTGTAAAAAATACGGAGTTATTTGTGACAATGACAATATCGGCGCTCAATGAACAAAATAGCTTAGCAAAACCATTTATGACATATTTTTAGGTAGAGATACTTTTTCATAAATTTTACGGATTTTTTTTTTTTAAAAACTTTTTTCTTCATTTAGGTATTTACTATAAATTCACCTATTTTTTAAAGCCTTTAATGACACAATAGATCAGTTGCGCTTACTTGGGTGATGTTTCAAAGTCATAGAGCAGAAAAAATGAGGACCAACGAAATTTTTCTTTTTCTTCTATAAAAACTTTTTTCTTCATTTAGGTATTTACTATAAATTCACCTATTTTTTAAAGCCTTTAATGACACAATAGATCAGTTGCGCTTACTTGGGTGATGTTTCAAAGTCATAGAGCAGAAAAAATGAGGACCAACGAAATTTTTCTTTTTCTTCTACGACTTCTAGATCCCGAGATAAATCAATTTAAAAAATACCGGTAAATCGTGAACTTTGACGTCAAGGCATACGCTCCCGTAGGCGATGACGTCACATCAAATGTCCCGAGCAAAGCTCCCTCGCAGACAACGCATTAATGTGTTTGCGTGCATACGTTTCTGCGCAGTTCTTTCTGCTCCTCCGTTAGCGCGCTCGTATAGTGGCGCTACCTAACGGACGAAAAAAACAACTGCGTAAAGTCTGAGGTCACACATTTTTGAACTCTTACGTTAGAACGAAAAATAAAAATTGAATTTCCGACCTTTTACAGTTATTTTTTCGGAGTTTTGACCTCAGATTTGTATTTCTCCCAACTTTTTACATAGGAATCGACCATTTATTTATAATTTTTACCCATTTGCAACTGCTCCATTTTCACTTAGTGATCTCTTTCAACCAAATGGACTGAAAAGAAATCAGCATATTCTAGCCTGAAGGTGCCTATACCTACTTGCAGGCCCGTATCCAGGATTTCATTGAGGGGGGAGGGCAAGAGTCCAAACAATGATGTACCGAGAGGGCGAGCCCCCTATAAATATGGCCCTGCCCACTTGTAAAATTGGGTAAAAAAATTGCCCTAAAAGAAAGGTTTGATAGGTCTCGTTGTTTTCTAACTGTCAATAGACAACCAAGATATAATAATGTCAAACTTTAGCTGAAAGCTGAAGAAAAAACATGACGTAGAGGTAGAGATGATGCAGTTCCAAGAATTTCTAGCACGAAACCCTAAACAACAACAACAACAACAACAACAACAACAACAACAACAACAACAACAACAACAACAACAACAACAACAAGGTGAGTGAAATTCTAAAGTGATAGGTCGAGGGTTTGATTGCCGCCAAGGGCGGATTTTATCCTAAACTCCTATCCTAAACTAAATGAACCATAACGTGAGTGAGGTTCCTGAGGTCGCGGGTTACGGGTTCGATTTCCGCCTAGGGCGAAGCTTATCCTGAACAGAGTGAGTGAGATTCCGATCTAGGTACGGAACAAGTTGTATTAATCTCCAAATCGCCATGTTTTGCCTTACACCTTCTCTAGTTACTTTCCTATGGCAGAAATATATTTTTCTTCGTCCAGTAGGGCCGTCAAGGGCGGATTTTATCCTAAACTAAACGAACCATAACGTGAGTGAGGTTCCAGAGGTCGCGGGTTGCGGGTTCGATTTCCGCCTAGGGCGAACCTTATCCTGAACAGAGTGAGTGAGATTCCGATCTTGATACGGAACAAGTAGTATTAATCTCCAAATCGCCATGTTTTGCCTTACACCTTCTCTAGTTACTTTCCTATGGCAGAAATATATTTTTCTTCGTCCAGTAGGGATTCCACAAGCTGCACCATTTCGATAGGGTTCGATTTCCGCCTAAGGCGAACATCCTAAACAGATTAAGGTTCTCGGAACGGCTGGTTTTCTCCTATCCTGTCCTTCTCTTCGATTCCGGGACGATAAGACCCGTTTTAGGTTTGATTTTGCAGCCGATTTCGCGCTACTCAAAGTCGTTGTGAGATGGGCCCAAGTCCTCAGTTTGATATCTACACAAAATTGAACTTTTTTCTATAGCTTTCACAGACCACGAGAGTTCTTAACTTCTAAATTCGTCATGTTTTGCCTTATACCTTCTCTAGTTAATTTCCTATGGCAGAAAAAAATATTCTCTTTGTCCAATAGGGAAAATGGTGCAGCTTAATAGAAAACTTATATATTTCCCTTATCAGTTCTGAATAACTTTGATAGGTATCTATCATCCTGTCTACATGTAAACTCCAAGTCTGGCTACCCAAACATAGGTACTTACCAAGTCATGTATAGCTATGTAAACATATTAGGTATTACCGAACAAGTCATGTCGGTAGCTATCTAAACATTAGGTACTCGTGTATTACGTCGTTCTAAATGCATTACTTATCATAAATCAATCATAAACCTAAGCCCCTGCATAATAAAAGCATAAGGAAAATCGGAGAGAAATCGATTGATTGGAATGCATCAATATTTAATAGCCCAAATTTTGGCATCCGGTCAATTCTGAAAATTGTTTGTTTTGTCTCTGTCGTGGTTAATGTAGTTGACATGACGTTCCAACACAGGGAGCACTAAAAGGGAAACATATACATTATACCTATACATATGTATTTACTCATATTTATGCTACACATGTACTATGCGTGGTAGGTCATGTATAGCTATGTAAACATATTAGGTATTACCGAACAAGTCATGTCGGTAGCTATCTAAACATTAGGTACTCGTGTATTACGTCGTTCTAAATGCATTACTTATCATAAATCAATCATAAACCTAAGCCCCTGCATAATAAAAGCATAAGGAAAATCGGAGAGAAATCGATTGATTGGAATGCATCAATATTTAATAGCCCAAATTTTGGCATCCGGTCAATTCTGAAAATTGTTTGTTTTGTCTCTGTCGTGGTTAATGTAGTTGACATGACGTTCCAACACAGGGAGCACTAAAAGGGAAACATATACATTATACCTATACATATGTATTTACTCATATTTATGCTACACATGTACTATGCGTGGTAGGTATACCAGTATACATAGATGTCTTTAGCTTCTCTTTTTCCTCAATGACAGCAGAGGAACAAGGGGATTTTCAGGTGCCCATTGCAAGCCAGCGGTACAAGAGCCTGGGCCTGGGCCCCACATCAGTCAGACTCCGTATATCTGAATTACTCAGAGCCTATAATCTGTAGCATCCAATTCTTCTCTCCCCCGTCCCTCTCTGAAATCCTGAATACAAGCCTGCTACATCCATATTACCTATATGAATCCTATATTAGTATATTCGGTATTCAGTAGCAAATTGCATCTTCGAACTTTTCAAGATGCTTTCTCAGAAAACATTTGTCTCCAGAGTAATAGAATAGATACTTAGTGGCGAATTCCCCATTTAATGGCTAAAAACTGAGTGGAGTATAGAGCGTTTGCTCTCAGTTCTATGCGATTTGAAGTCATTGTCTCTCTACCTAGGTACCACTTACCGCAAATAGTGAGTATTACATTGATTAGCCGACCCCAGTGGCAACTATTTAGCTAATAGGTACCGGAAAAGGCAAGGGAGATATATGTGGCTAAGTGCACACCGAACTCACAGAGCCGAAAAAAATCGACTCTGCGGGGAATCGAACCTGGGGCCTTCGGCGCGGTGCAAGAGCCCAGTGTGATACCCACTCAGCCACGGAGTTTTCTCCCTTTTTAATTTCTCACCCCACGCTACTACTGAATAGAAGTGAGTTACGAGTAGGGAGTAGGTATGACAGTATTTCAACTTGAAAACTTACCTAATTGATAAAGTTTCATTCTTCTCTGGAGAGAAGGAAGTATGTACCAATACCTATCTGATGTTAAAGATAGCTACTTTTGTCTACAAATACAAAGGTACCTACCTACATAGCTATAGTATATCAGTATAGGTACCTTATTTGTAGATAGTACCTACAGCTACACTTATACCTACTGTAGAAAGTGGAGTCTGTAACTAATGACGCAAAGTAAAATGTCAAAGAAAGTGGTTTCTAGCCTGTTTCTTTCATGTGTATGTACCTCCCCATAATTTTGTCGGAAAATGACAAAAAAAAAAAAAAAAATTCGCATTTTCCTAGATGGAAAAGGCGGTTGGGATTTAGCTTTTCCATAAATTCAGTCCGCGCACTGAGCTATTTAGTTATTTACAGTTTATCCCTTGTCGAATTTCGGGGATTGAGCAATTGGCATTTTTTACTACGCGGAGTGAGCAGTTTTTTCGCTCATTGAGTGAATTCGGGGATTAGTTATGGCCTGTTCAAATTTTCATTTTCCATGTTCTCAAAAAGAAAAAAAAAAAAAAAAAAAAAAAAAAATCTCACTTTCCTTTTTGACACTCGTGGAAAAATCGTCGCATCCACTAATTTTTGCTTTTTCTCAAAGTAGAGATGTCTCAAAAACAGAAAATTCCAATGTGATTCATATAGGTAACATGGAATTCATAAAATGAGACAACCTCTTTGGCTTTGGCCCAGTGGGTATCACACTAGGCTTGCACACCGGAGGTCCCAGGTTCGATTACCGACCGGGTCGAAGTTTTTTCGGCTCTGTGCTTGGAGTTCGCGGTGCAATCAGTCTCTTGAGTGCTGAGTAGCTACTCCTTCAGGATAATTTTATTCTTCCACTAATCCATAGTTTGGTAACCACTGATGTAAGATGTGATCATCAGTTACCTTCCACTCTTCCAGTTGACATCAAGGAATGAAAAAACTTTTTCCTCTTCTTCTTCTTCTTGTTTTATTTTGTCTCATTTGTCTTCAACTCAATTATAAGTTCCAGTGTTTTTAATACCCGCCTTTTTCTTTCGAAATTTCCACTCTTCTGAAACTCGTTTCCCCTCGTTTGGCGTTATATAGCGCTTGTACCAAACCATAGGGAATCCAAGAATCCAACCATAGGAAAGCGCCATCGGAATCATTTCCGTTTGCGAAATTTATTTTATAATGGTACGGTAGTGAAATACCTACCTCGTATTAGGTATTTAACTATCTAGCAGGTAGGTATCTTCGTATCTAATAATAGGTATATACATAGGTCACATGAAAATACTTCTACATGCATGTAGGTATTTCTATAGGTTCTAATTCCTAGATATAAGAGTATTAGAGGTTGTTCTATTAAATTTACTAGTAGATGTAGGTAGGTACTTCAAGAAATAAAAGTTGCTTTTTTATGTTATGTCATAATATCACAACCTTTGTATACGAGTACCTATGCATGCTCTTTTTATAGCAGTAGGTACAGTAGTTTGCTTTTTATTATACCTACCTATCTTATCATTATGCGCTAGGTATTCTCTTATTCACATGCATTTATTAACATAAAATATCTTTAAGTTTGTCGCTGAAACCCCCCCCCCCAAGGGATTATCATTTTCCTAGTTGTTTTCTTGTTTCCTGTTTCACTGTGGAGTTTAAAGGAAAAGCCAGTCGTTCCAAGAACGAGCCTTATCTGTTTAGGATAAAATCCACCCCGGGAATCCTGTGACCCAAAGACAGACTTTTTTTTTATTTTATTGAACGTTATTTACAGAGGGAAACTATAACAATCAGAGTCCTTGTCCCTCAAAGACAGACTTTAATACCCTCCAAGCTAACTAATGGAGAAGAAAAAGAAGAAGAGTAATCTAATACTACTTGGGGGTTACCTACTTCATATTTATTTGAATCAAGAAACTAATGTTCTTAGCTCTTCTAAATTATGTTCGACATTCTACAGTCATTGGTTTAACAGTCAAGTCCCCGTACTACAGCTTAAAGGAGAGAAAGTTCCTCTTATCAAGCTCAATCCCTTGGTTTCGTAAACGAAAACCCGGAAAATTCAAATTTCTAACTGAAATTCCAGCTGAACATGCAAAAAATTGAGGTTACTTACCTTGCCGGGCCATGGAGGAAATCCCTTCATTTTGGCCCTGAAATCAAAAATAAATAAATTAGAAATAAAGAATGCCAAGAAGAATTGTATACCCATGTCAAAAGCTGCAATAAATGTCACAATATCTACAGGGCGTCTAAGAAAGTGTTTGAAAAGTTTCACCAGATTATTCTGAGGTAATATGAAACATTCTTGTGATCTTGAAGGGCATGCCATCCAAGGGATACGTACTATAGATAGTGTTTTCGGAATTTTTACCCGTTGCACATCGGAAGCTTAAACTTTTTAGTAGCGCGTAGTAGCCTGAAAAACCACACCTAAGAAAATGATAAAGAGCCTGTATCACCCCATCAGGCAAAGGTGCTTTTTCTACCACCGTGTAAAGGTGTTTCTGTACCCATGTCAAAAGCTGTTACACGTTTTGCCTATCCACCTGTCAGTGTGGGAATGATGAAGGAGTTATTTGAATCGACATGTATTGTAATGTCGAAAAAAAGGTAATTCCAAAGCTTTCGGTAAACAATGGGATAAGGTGATGATTTCGTCTAGGTGGCGTAGCGCTCGGTAGTAGGGAAGATTTGGGTTCAATCCCATCGGAGGTGTGGAATTTCGACCTAAAAAATATCATAAAAAAAAAAAAAAAAAAAAAAAAAAAAAAATGAAAATATGAAACATTCTTGTGATCGTGAAGGGCATGCCATCCAAGGGATACGTACTATCTATAGATAGTGTTTTCGGAATTTTTACCCGTTGCACGTCGGAAGCTAGTAGCGCGTTATAGTAGCCTGAAAATTTGAAAATCCAAACCTAAGAAAATGATAAAGAGCCTGGCGAAGGTGCTTGTTCTAACACCGTATATAGGTGTTTCTGTACCCATGTCAAAAGCTGTTACACGTTTTGCCTATCCACCTGTCAGTGTGGAAATGATGAACGGGTTATTTGAATCGACATGTCGGAAAAAAGGTAATTCCAAAGCTTTCGGTAAACAATGGGACAAGGTGATAATTTCGTCTAGGTGGCGTAGCGCTCGGTAGTAGGGAAGATTTGGGTTCGATCCCATCGGAGGTGTGGAATTTTGACCTAAAAAATATCATTAAAAATAATGTAACATAAACAGCAAATTTGTCGAATAATGTCATCGCCGCGCCGTAATGTCGCGTTTAGTACCTAAAAACTTTAAATTCACTTGGCTCGTTCAATTATTTATGTGTGGGAGACAGAAATAATAAACAATGAGAAGAAGATAAAAAAAATAGAAGAGAAAGAGAGAGAGAGTGAGAAAGGGAAGACAAAGGAAGGAGAGAGAGAGAGAGAGAACAGAAGAGAGTGAAAAGGAAGAAAAAAAAATACTGGAATAGAAAGAGATAGAGAGAGAAAGAGGAAAGAGAGAAAGAAGAGACAATGATACTGTACCTAATAAGTACGTATAATAGAAAGAGATGGAGAATATGGAGATCCCTCGAAAGAGAGAGAGAGAGACAAAGAGAGAGAGAGAGAGAGAGAGAGAGAGAGAGAGAGAGAGAGAGAGAGAGAGAGAGAGAGCTAATACGTACGTATAATAGAAAGAGATGGAGAATATGGAGATCCCTCGAAAGAGAGAGAGATAGAAAGAGATGGAGATCCCTCGAAACAGAGAGAGAGAGAGGACAAAGGTAGGAAAGTATTTTAATTAAAAAATATGAAAAAATGTTAATCGTGATGGATGATATCTCTCTCTCCCTCCTTCCCTCTCTCTCTCTCCCTCCTTCCCTCTCTCTTTCTCTCGCATTTTCTCTCTCTCTGCTCCATTTTCATTAGTATCATTATAATAATTATTTCTCTCTGTATCATACTTTTCTCTCTTTCCTTCTTTCTCTCTCCCTCTCTCTCTCTCTCTCTCAACAATAATATTTCCCTACCCATTTATTTTCACCTCCTCTCTCTCTCTTTCTCACTCACTCTCTCTCTCTCTCTCTCTCTCTCTCTCTCTCTCTCATTGTTCTGATAATAGGGAGTTTAGATATCTCCACTCATGTCGAGATCTCTGCTCTCCTTGACTTCATCGTCTTTATTCTTTCTTCTCTTTATTATTACTTTCTATTATTTTTCTCTTCTGTTAGAAAAAAAGAAAAATAATCAGAGTAAAATCTAAAGTAACATTAGCACACGATTATCTGATGCTTTAACGAGTAGATATATACGAGTAATAGGTACCTACCTATGTACGTATCTCTTCCTGTTGTTCAACAAGAAAGAATCGAAGGAAGAGAGAAAAAAATGTTAATCGTGATGGATGATATCTCTCTCTCCCTCCTTCTCTCCCTCCTTCCCTGTCTCTTTCTCTCGCATTTTCTCTTCTTTTTTAACAACTCTAGTCATTCCCTTTCTCTCTCTCTCTCTGCTCCATTTTCATTAGTATCATTATAATAATTATTTCTCTCTGTATCATACTTCTCTCTCTTTGCTTCTTTCTCTCTCTCTCTCTCTCTCTCTCTCTCTCTCTCTCTCTCTCTCTCTCAACAATAATATTTCCGTAGGCATTTATTTCACCTCCTCTCTCTCACTCTCTCTCTCTCTAATTGTCCTGATAATAGGGAGTTTTGATATCTCAACTAAAACAATAATATCCTTGCAAATCCTTCTCTATCTCTCTCACTCTTCACAGTGTTCATAAGTTCATATGCAGAGAATTGGCGTCTCCACCAATGACAATAATTCTCACTTTCCTTCTCTCTCTCTCTCTCTCTCTCTTATATTGTTTATATTGTTAATTTATGAATATTAAGGTGAGAGGCCCATCTCCAAGAAGTTAGCTAATAGCTTAGGATTAGGAATTGTATTATATTATATACCTTATCTTGTTAAATAAAGAAGAAAATATTAATTAATCAAATTAATCAATCTCTCTCTCTATCTCTCTCTGTCTCTCTCTCTCTTTAACATCCTCCTCTGTTTTCCTCATTCTTTCGTTTCTTTCCATATCATATCATCCCTTAGCTCCAATAAACGATGAGATTTTTTTTTACTTTCTTTTTTTTTTCTTTTTTTCCTTCTTCCTCTTCTTCTTGTCCTCTTTCTCCCATGTCTTCTTCTCTTACTCTTCATTCTTCTTCTCCTCATTATAATAAGTAGGTATTTTCAGCGTTTAGATTTAGATCATATCTTCCTCTGTCTCCTACAATCCTCTTCTTTCACATTTAGGTTAAAACCTAAAATACAAATCTCCTTGTGAAACTTATCTCCAAATCGAACGCAGTTTACAAAGAATTTTAGAAGTGTTCTAGTTCCTGCACTCCAATATCTGATTGTATTCATGCTCCATTCATCCGAGACGGGGAGCCATCGATTGGAACAACTTTCTTTATTTTTATCTAAAAAAAAAGTAAAAAGGAAAAAAATTCCTCTATTTTTCCCTTTTTCCCTCTATTCTCCCCCCCCCCTTACAAATTTATTGAATTTCGATATGTACCTACTTACCAAGGTTTCTTTATTTTATCTAGAAAAAAAGGAAAAGAAATCCCCTCCTTTTCCCTTTTTTCCCTCTATTTACCTAGGTAGGTACCCACTTGTTCTGCATGAAGATGTGAGTAAAACAAAAACAAAGGTCGGTAGGTGAGTATTTCGGAAAGTTAACCCTTTCACCCCTAAAGGGACAATAGGTACGTCCCACAGAAGAATGATTTTTTAAAATGGGATATATTATCATCCCAGACCTGTCGAAAAATTTCCGTTCTCAGTGTTTTTCAAAGTGTGAATGTGATGTGAAGACTAAGACGCCAGTAAAATTCACTTGGCTAACTTGTCTGGTTTTGTCTCCAGATCGATTTTTGCTCAGTAGTCCTAGGAGGACATAAAACTTTGTAGAGTCTTCATTTATAGCCCAAAAAATAATGCTTGATCAGAAAAATTGAAAGATTCTTCCTAAAATAATTCGGGGTGAAAGGGTTAAAATGGAAAGATAGACAAAACGTAAAGAATAAGCGTAGAAAGCCAGCCTAGTTAGCTTAGTTGGTAGTGCGTCTGCCTTGTAAGCGCTAAGGCCGTGGGTTTTTTCCCTTTTTTCCCCTCTACTTTCCTAGATAGGTAGGTACCTACTTGTTCTGCATGAAGATGTGAGTAAAACAAAGGTCGGTAGGTGAGTATTTCGGAAAGTTAACCCTTTCACCCCCAAAGGGACAATAGGTACGTCCCACAGAAGAATGATTTTTTAAAATGGGATATATCATCCCAGACCTATCGAAAAATTTCCGTTCTCAGTGTTTTTCAAGTGTTTCTTTTGTGATCTAGACTAAAATTCACTTGGTTAACTTGTCTGGTTTTGTCTCCATCAGATCGATTTTTGCTCAGTAGTCCAGGAGGACATAAAACTTTGTGGGGAGTCTTCATTTATAGCCCAAATAATAATGCTTGATCAGAAAAATTGAAAGATTCTTCCTAAAATAATTTGGGGTGAAAGGGTTAAAATGGAAAGATGGACAAAACGTAAAGAATAAGCGTAGAAAGCCAGCCTAGTTAGCTTAGTTGGTAGTGCGTCTGCCTTGTAAGCGCTAAGGCCGTGGGTTCGATTCCCGCCCGCGGCGGATTTTATCCTGATGGGATAATGTTCGTTCTCGGAACGGCTGGCTTTCCTCCTATCCTGTCTTCCTTCTCTCTTCGATTTCGGGACGATAAGACCATAGCAGTTACAGTTCCCTCTGTCAAAACTCTTTAAAAAAAAAAAAAAGAGAATAAGCGTAGAAATGAAATTGCTAAGTAAACGTAGGAAATAGAATAAAATGGCTGCAATAAATTTTATTGTAGTTGGATTTATAATTTTTATATATTTTTCTTTCGTTTCAGCAAACAGTTTTAATAAGTAAATTAAAAAAGAAAAATACGTATGTAAATTATACATAATAGATAGGTATGTAATTATATTTTTTTTTAGTAAAGAAAGCACACCTGTTCACGATGGAAATTTTGAATAAAATCATCATTCTTCCAGATGGAATGAGTCACCTATTTGCAGCAGAGTGTAAAATGATTGCCATCAAAATGATGATTGTAATTGCATCCAGTGACCTAGATCTGTAAATATCTGGAAAATTGTAATATGAAACAAACTTGTAAAAAATACGGAGTTATTTGTGACAATGACAATATCGGCGCTCAATGAACAAAATAGCTTAGCAAAACCATTTATGACACAATTTTAGGTAGAGATATCTAAACTTTTTCATAAATTTTACGGATTTTTTTTTTTAAAAACTTTTTTCTTCATTTAGGTATTTACTATAAATTCACCTATTTTTTAAAGCCTTTAATGACACAATAGATCAGTTGCGCTTACTTGGGTGATGTTTCAAAGTCATAGAGCAGAAAAAATGAGGACCAACGAAATTTTTCTTTTTCTTCTACGACTTCTAGATCCCGAGATAAATCAATTTAAAAAATACCGGTAAATCGTGAACTTTGACGTCAAGGCATACGCTCCCGTAGGCGATGACGTCACATCAAATGTCCCGAGCAAAGCTCCCTCGCAGACAACGCATTAATGTGTTTGCGTGCATACGTTTCTGCGCAGTTCTTTCTGCTCCTCCGTTAGCGCGCTCGTATAGTGGCGCTACCTAACGGACGAAAAAAACAACTGCGTAAAGTCTGAGGTCACACATTTTTGAACTCTTACGTTAGAACGAAAAATAAAAATTGAATTTCCGACCTTTTACAGTTATTTTTTCGGAGTTTTGACCTCAGATTTGTATTTCTCCCAACTTTTTACATAGGAATCGACCATTTATTTATAATTTTTACCCATTTGCAACTGCTCCATTTTCACTTAGTGATCTCTTTCAACCAAATGGACTGAAAAGAAATCAGCATATTCTAGCCTGAAGGTGCCTATACCTACTTGCAGGCCCGTATCCAGGATTTCATTGAGGGGGAAGTCAGCACTTTTTTACATTTACGTTCCGAATATACTAATCTACAATGTACAGTACCTAAGTAGTCAAGTGTCTACCTACCTACATTACATTACCTAGGTACATAGGAAGGTACGAGTAGGTAGGTATATCAAGCAAGAATCTTTGTCGTAAAATGACTTTTTTCTCGCGACAAAGGGGCTGTAAGCTTATAAGGAAGCTTATAACTTTATAAGTTATAAGGTAGGGAGATTAGGTAGGTACCATCTTCATTCTTTTAATTCTCATTCTCAAACAAGTCAAAAGAATTTTTAATTTTCTCTCAGAGTAAGCGATTTTTTCACAAAGAAAATTAAAAAAAAAGAAGAACTACGAACACAAAGAAAATCTATATCCCAAATCCCATTTTGTTTTATCCATTATCTTTATGTCCAGATCTCTGCTCTCCTTGACTCAATCTTCTTCATTCTTTCTTCTCTTTATTATTACTTTCTATTATTTTTCTCTTCTGTTAGAAAAATAATCAGAGTAAAATCTAAAGTGAACATTAGCACACGATTATCTGATGCTTTAACGAAATAACGAGTAGGTATACGACTATACGAGAAATACCTACATATGTACGTATCTCTTCCTGTTCAACAAGAAAGGGAGGAGGAAGAGAGAAGAAGAAGACGAAGAAGGAGAAGAAGAAGATGAAGAAGAAGAGGAAGAAGAAAAAGAAGAAGATGAAGAGGAAGAAGAAGAAGGAGAAGAAGAGGAAGAAGAAGAGGAGGAGGAGGAGAAGAAGAAGAGGAGAAGAAGAAAAAGAAGAAGAAGGAGAAGGAGGAGGAGAAGAAGAAGGAGAAGAAGAAGAAGGAGGAGAAGAGGAAGAAGAAGAGGAGGAGGAGGAGGAGGAGAAGAAGAGGAAGAAGAAGAAGAAGAAGAAGAAGAAGAAGGAGGCGATAAAAGTTGAAAGCGTTGTTCTACTTGTTCTCGATTTGTGCTGATACGATCGAGGGCATTGTTAAAGAAATCAAAGGTCTGGGAATGAAGAAAAAGAAAGAATGAAAGAAAAAAAATAATGAAAGAAAAGAAAAAAAGCCAGGGCCTTTGAACACAACTGTGTCACAAAATATGTAGCTAGCTGTTGGTGATAAAATGTTATTTTGTCCTGTTAGCAATGCTACATTTATTATTATTATTATTTTATCTTTTAATGTTCTAAGCAATTGTGATTGTATTATGGAACAAATAAATTACAAATTACAGCTGCTGCCCTGCTACCCATTGATTTTCATGTCTATTTCCTTAATGACCGGGTATACAAAGTTTAACTTTATTTAAGTTAAACTCTTGGATCAAGAAATTTCTTTGGCAATTTGTTTGTTTTTATTTATTTTATTTGAAATCAACCAATCAGATCGGCTTAGAACTATTGACGTTTGAGGACCTCCCGGAACGTTCGATATTAGCTGGAACTATCCAGCCACTCACTATCAGGTAGACCTGACAGGTACGTCTGAAAAGGTCCATTTGTCGGATTTACCTGATGAGCACACTCACTATCAGGTAGATCTGACAGGTACCTATGGCTGAAAAGGTCCGTCTGTCAGATTTATCTGATACCTACCTGATGAGCACACTCACTATCAGGTAGACCTGACAGGTACAGCTGAAAAGGTCCATCTGTCAGATTTACCTGATACCTGATGAGCACACTCACTATCAGGTAGACCTGACAGGTACAGCTAAAAAGGTCCGTCTGTCAGATTTACCTGATACCTGATGAGCACACTCACTATCAGGTAGACCTGACAGGTACAGCTGAAAAGGTCTATTAAATTTCAAGTTCTCACTCATTGTTTGAAGTGATCAAAGTTACCCGTAGCCTGATTTAATCCCCTCACTATTTCTCCTCTCTCTGTCCTCAGGCACTCCGCCGACATCAGGCGGCACTCCGCCCACAGGTAGCGGCACTCCTCAGGACTCCAACACTCCTTCAGGGCGGAAAAGGTCTACTAAATTTCAAGTTCTCACTCATTGTTTGAAGTGATCAAAGTTACCTGATTTCATCCCCTCACTATTTCTCCTCCCTCTGTCCTCAGGCACTCCGCCGACATCAGGCGGCACTCCGCCCACAGGTAGCGGCACTCCTCAGGACTCCAACACTCCTTCAGGGCGATAGCCTGATTTCATCCCCTCACTATTGCTCTTCCCTCTGTCCTCAGGCACTCCGCCGACATCAGGCGGAACTCCGCCCACAGGTAGCGGCACTCCTCAGGACTCCAACACTCCTTCAGGGCGGCGAAGGCGGCCCGCCACGCGTTCTCAGAGCGCCAAACTAACGAGCGGCAAATCGGTGCGACGCCGCGCTATAGTGAATAGTAGTAGTGAACTGAGTGTGAGCAACCAGAGTATGCGAAGTGCCGGAGCGAGTGAACCTAAACTAAACGAACCAGGTGAGTGAAATTCTAAAGTTTATTCCCAGGAGACAGTTATTGTTTTAACTGTCGTATAGGTTCATTTTTATTTCTCTTAGTGTAATTCTAGTTGTGTTGGACAAGGTTGACATAAACTGAAAATTATATTTTTAATTTTACAGTAGGTAGGTACCTAAATATACATACCTCTTCAGTTGTAGGTAAATGTCGTATTGTAAAACTGCCTAAGTGTCAACTATTAGGTACATAATATTATTTTAATGCAATGTTACCACGCAAAACAAAGCAAGGAATTTACAATAGGTATAATAAAAATAAAAAGAACAAAACCTACCAACAGTAAGAAGGTTATACAAACTTACTCATAGGTAGGTATCTATAAACATACCTATATCTACCTATAGAATAGACATTAGATGGAAAAAGAAAAAAAAGTGAATAAAAATAAAATATGATAATAATAATAATATGAAGAAGAAGAATGGTTAAATAGTAAGAGAATGGTTAACATCTATACCACAATCTTCTGGAATTCAAATCGGGCCTAAGAAATCTGAGCTGAATGTTAAATGTCTACCGCCAAGGGCGGATTTTATCCTAAACTAAATGAACCATAACATAAGTGAGGTTCCAGAGGTCGCGGGTTGCGGGTTCGATTTCCGCCTAGGGCGAACGTTATCCTGAACAGAGTGAGTGAGATTCCGATCTTGATACGGAACAAGTTGTATCTATCTCCAAATCGCCATGTTTTGCCTTACACCTTCTCTAGTTACTTTCCTATGCAGACATATATTTTTCTTCGTCCAGTAGGGATTCCACAAGCTGCACCATTTCGATAGGGTTCGATTTCCGCCTAAGGCGAACATCCTAAACAGATCATATCCCAACATACATTCCAGCATTTATGTAGATCCATTTTATGCGAACATTCTCATTTCACATTCCTCTCATTGCAATATAATATGTACGTAGTTACCTATACATACCTACCTACCTATGTCATACATAGTTACCTATGTACCTACCTAGTACCTACATAGGTGCATTTCATTGTTGTTGGGAAAATCTACTGTTTTATGATGGGATTAAATTTATGATTTTTTCTAGGAAGATAGATATCTACATTAGAACTTAAATAGGGACATTATATCGTATAGAATAGGTAGGTACCTAGATACCTAGATAGATATTGCATAGACTAAGTAGGTAGAGGTAGGTAGGTACATACTATGAGATGGATAGATACTTGTTTTATGTATTTCTTTTGTTGCAATGGGGATTTATATCTAGCGTACTCTGATGGAGTAGGTATTTGTTCAATTTTTCAAGTTTGCATTTTTTTTTTTTTTTTTTTTTTTTTTTAAATTAAAAAATTATAGATACCTATGAGTAAGTTTGTATAACCTTCTTAAATTATGTATGTTTGCTGTTGGTAGGTTTTGTTTTTTTTTTTATTTTTATGATATTGTAAATTCCTTGCTTTGTTTTGCGTGGTAACATTGCATTATAATAATATTATGTAACTAATAGTTGACACTTAGGCAGTTTTACAATACGACATTTACCTACAACTGAAGAGGTAGGTATATTTAGGTACCTACCTACCTACTGTAAAATTAAAGATATAATTTTCAGTTTATGTCAACCTTGTCCAAATAACTATAAGAATTACACTAAGAGAAATAAAAATGAACCTATTAGACAGTTAAAATAATAACTGTCTTAAAAAAAAGTTCCCCAACAAAAAGGCAAGCATTAAACAGGGTGGTTCAGTCAAATAACCGACTAAAAACCGACCCTGTAAAAAAAAAAAAAAATATCTCGCACTCAATTCAGTGCACTCGGACTTAAGGAAATCAGTTCAGACTGTTCAGAGCGATTCCGATTCAAGGAAAAGCGATAATGTGCTTTGGGAAAGCCCTGAAAATCTACCCCAGGTGGAAATCAAACCCCTGACTTGGTGCTTACAAGGCAATTTATAATGTCCTTATAAAGTTTATTTTATTCTTCCCACCTGATGGGGACTTGCCTCCTTACTATCACATTGTTTTTATATCTTCTTCAATGCAAGTGAAATAAAAGAAGAAAACCAAACAACAAATTTGATGGTACTTGTGCAGAAGTCATGTCCGTGGAATATTGCTACCAAAGGAACTGGCACAAACAAGCAGTGACCAGTGTTATTATAGGGCTAGGTTAAATGCAAGAAGTTTTCACAATTAGAGCAGTGATTAGTGTTATTATAGGGTTAGGTTAAATACAAAAAGGAGCTTTTCTTTTCCACATTAGAGCAGTGATTAGTGTTATTATAGGGTTAGGTTAAATACAAAAAGGAGCTTTTCTTTTCCACGGGACATGACTTCTGCATAGTTACCAATTTGATACTTACTAATTTTTGGATCCAAAGAAGTAGATGCAGGATGATGGTTTTTTCGGCTTTTTGGTTGCAATGTCAGAGGGTGGGACAGAAACCTACAAACATATTTATCGTTTTTTATTTATTGATGATTGGAGGAAAAGGGGGATGTATTGTAATTCAAACATTTGTTTTTTTATGCATAGAACACCAACATTTTTTTTTTTTTTTTTTTTAACTATACCTATAGTTTCTCGGAACGGCTGGTTTTCTCCTATCCTGTCCTTCTCTTCGATTTCGGGACGATAAAACCCGTTGCAGGTTTGGTTTTGCAGCCGATTTGGCGCTACTCAAAGTCCTCGGTTTGATTCTAATGTGAGATGGGCCCAAGTCCTCGGTTTGATATATATCTACACAAAATTGAACTTTCTTCCAGCTTTCACAGACCACGAGAGTTCTTAACTTCTAAATTCGTCATGTTTTGCCTTATACCTTCTCTAGTTAATTTCCTGTGGCAGAAAATATATTTTCTTTGTCCAACAGGGAAAATGGTGCAGCTTAATAGAAAACATATATTTCCCTTGTCATTGCCATTTCTGAATAACTTTGATAGGTACCTATACCATCCTATCTACATGTAAACTCCAAATCTGGCTATCCAAACACAGGTACTTACCAAGTCATGTAGCTATGTAAACAATTAAACATATTAGGTATTACCGAACAAGTCATATCGGTAGCTATGTAAACATAGGTACTCGTGTATTACGTCGTTCTAAATGCATTACTTATCATAAATCAATCATAAACTTAAGCCCCTGCTTAATAAAAGCATAAGGAAAATCAGAGGGAAATTGATTGATTGGAATGCATCAATATTTAATAGCCCAAATTTTGGCATCCGGTCAATTCTAAAAATTGTTTGTTTTGTCTCTGTCGTGGTTAATGTAGTTGACATGACGTTCCAACACAGGGAGCACTAAAAGGGAACACATAGGTATACACTATACATATATTTATTTACTCGTATACCTACTGTACATTATACAATACTAGCCGAAGTTGGGAGTTGGTATGACAGTATTTCAACTTGAAAACTTACCTATACCTAATTGATAAAGTTTCATTCTTCTCTGGAGAGAAGGAAATATGTACCAATACCTATCTGATGTTAAAGATATAGCTACTTTTGTCTACAAATACAAAGTTACCTACATAGCTATAGTATATCAGTATAGGTACCTTATTTGTAGGTAATAGGTACACTTATATATATACTGTGGAAAGTGGAGTCTGTAACTAATGACGCAAAGTAAAATTTCAAAGAAAGTGGTTTCTAGCCTGTTTCTTTCATGTGTATGTACCTCCCCATAATTTTGTCGGAAAATGACAAAAAAAAAAAAAAAACTTCGCATTTTCCTTTTTGACACTCGTGGAAAAATCGCCGCATCCACTAATTTTTGCTTTTTCTCTCACAGTAGAGATGTCAAAAACAGAAAATTCCAATGTGATTCATATAGGTAATATGGAATTCATAAAATGAGACAACCTCTTTGGCTTTGGCCCAGTGGGTATCACACTAGGCTTGCACACCGGAGGTCCCAGGTTCGATTACCGGCCGGGTCGAAGTTTTTTCGGCTCTCTGCTTGGAGTTCGCGGTGCACTCAGTCTCTTGAGTGCTGAGTAGCTACTCCTTCAGGATAATTTAATTCTTCCACTAATCCATAGTTTGATAACCACTGATGTAAGATGTGATCATCAGTTACCTTCCAGTTGACATCAAGGAATGAAAAAACTTTTTCCTCCTCTTCTTCTTGTTTTATTTTGTCTCATAGCACTCAGCCTCGTGAGTGCTGAGTAGCTACTCCTTCAGGATAATTTTATTCTTCCGCTAACCCATAGTTTGGTAACCACTGATTTAAGATGTGATCATCAGTTACCTTCCAGTTGACATCAAGGAATGAAAAAACTTTTTCCTCCTCTTCTTCTTGTTTTATTTTGTCTCATTTGTCTTCAACTCAATTATAAGTTCCATTGTTTTTATATACTCGTCTTTTTCTTTCGAAATTTCCACTCTTCCAAAGCTCGTTTCCCCTCGTTTGGCGTTTATAGCGCTTGTACTAAAATATAAAGAAATCCAAGAATCCAACCATAGGAAAGTGTCATCGGAATCTTTTCCGTTTCCGAAATTTATACAACTCTACCTCGTAGGTATTTAACTACCAACTCTACCTCGTAGGTATTTAACTACCAACTCTACCTCGTAGGTATTTAACTACCAACACTACTGTATACCTACTGCTATAAAAAGAGCATGCATAGGTACTCGTATACAAGGGTTGTGATATTATGACATAACATAAAAAAGCAACTTTTATTTGTTGAAGTAGGTTATACCTACCTATATCTACTATAGTAAATAGAACAACCTAATACTCTTATACAAGAAATTAGAACCTATAGAAGTACCTACATGCATGTATTAGAAGTATTTTCATGTGACCTACCTATTATTAGATACGAAGATACCTACCTGCTAGATAGTTAAATACCTAATACGAGGTAGGTATTTCACTACCGTACCTTTATACCTAAAATAAATTTCGGAGACGGAAATGATTCCGCTGACACTTTCCTATGGTTGGATTCTTGGATTTCTTTATATTTTAGTACAAGCGCTATAAACGCCAAACGAGGGGAAACGAGCTTTGGATAGTAGGTACATAAACATTTTTCTTCTTTAGGTTTTAATAGGTACCTATTAGATACGAGTATGTTATAGTTGTAGGTAGATATATGTAGGTACTTAAAGAAATAAAAGCTGCTTCTTTGTGTTATGTCATAATATCACAAGCTTTGTATACGAGAGTATGCATCATGCTCTTTTGTAGCAGTACAGTATAGGTACCTATACATAATATTACATAGGTATTTTTCTTTTACTTTTTTTTTATTATGTACCTACTTACCTATCTTATAATTATGCACTAGGTATTCTCTTATTTACATGCATTTATTAACATAAAATATCTTTAAGTTTGTCGCAAAAACCCCCCATCATGAGGACCTGTGCTTTTCCTTTGAAGCATGATGAACCCTTTGTAATCTCAAGCTCGCCAGGATGGTTATAGGGTTTGGCTCCTCTGATCCCTAAAATTTACCTATAATCAAGGTGTGGTGTGATGGTCCCGGCCGGTCTGCTTCTTTTTTAAGGTCCCCAGCCAGACAACCAGATATGTAATTAATAATTATGTAATATGATTATGCTATATCTCTTTGCTGTTTTACTGTAATATGCTGCTGTTTTACTGTAGGTACTGTTCTACTGTTTTCCTCTTTGCTGTTCCCCCCAGATTCCCCTCACAAGCGGAAAGGCTCCAGGCGTGGTCAGTCCGTGTACGTTCTACAAAAATTCTCGGATACATGAAAAACGTTCGCATTCGTCAGATTTGATTTTACGTGCAACGTGCAATGCAAATGCTTTGCACGTTGCTTTGCATGTTGCATTGCACAAGTCTGGACCCACCATTATAGGTAAGTAGCTCGCCAAGGGTCTCCTAGTCAACTGAGTAGCTCGCGACCCTAAAAGGTTGGCGACCCCTGGTCTAGGCTTACCTTACCCTTGGGATTAATCTAATTTGTAGAAACCATTTTTGTAATATTATTCTACTACATACCTATTTCTCTTTGCTGTTCCCCCCAGATTCCCCTCACAAGCGGAAAGGCTCCAGGCGTGGTCAGTCCGTGTACGTTTCCCACCAGAGAAAATCCACAGCCTTCCTAGAAATCCCCCCCTCCACACAAGATGCCGCCCCTGAAACTCCGGATGAAGACTCGTATAGACTTCGCTCATTCAGTTTCACTTCTAAAGGTAAGAGCCGCCATTTTTTTTTTTTTTTTTTTTTTTTTTTCTTTTTTTCTTTTTTTTTTGATAGAGTTTATATTATATTTTAAGAACGATTCTAGTCCTACATTACATAGGTACCTATATACTAAGGACCAGCCTTGAAATGGCAAGGTTAGTTCTTTTACCCATGAAACCTTTGTTATCCCGAGTTAAATTAAATAAGGAGATACAATAAAATATGTCAAGCTTATTATAATCCAATAGTTTGGACAATACATTTCATGTACCAGAGCCAGAGACAAAGTTCAAGTTAGAAACTGGCTAGGAACGCTTGAACAAGATCTTGAAAGATGAATTCAACCAGCCTAGTACCTACAGGAAGTACCTACTTACTTGGGGGTTACTTATTCATATTTATTTGAAACAAGAAACTAATGTTCTTAGCTCTTCTAAATTATGTTCAACATTATACAATCACTGGTTTAACAGTCAAGTCCCCGTACTACAACTTAAAGGAGAGAAAGTTCCTCTTATCTAGCTCAATCCCTTGGTTTCATAAACGAAAACCTGGAAAATTCAAATTCCTAACTGAAATTCCATTTGAACATGCAAAAAATTGAGGTTAATTTTGAAGCTCTTACCTTGCCGGGCCATGGAGGAAATCCCTTCATTTTGGCCCTGAAATCAAAAATAAATAAATTAGAAATAAAGAATGCCAAGAAGATCAAGTGGTAAAAAACGAATGGAAGGTGTTTGAACAGTACTTACCATACTAAATCACCGATTTTAAAAGAGTCCGGCATTATAACGTCCTGCTTTGACAACAAATCTCAATGGAATGAAAAAAATTTGAGAAGTAAACACCGCGCCGTTAAGACACAACTTCTGAGCATGCGCAGAGAAGAATTTGAAGTCAAAATAATCCTCAAATAAATTTATTGAAAATTAAAAATTATTGAAGATATTCTTCATCTTTAAATATAGTATTATAAAAAATAAACAATTTGTTTCTGTCAAAATTGAGCTTTCGATTAATATTTTTTTACGTATGAAGCAGTTCCAATTTTTGTTTGCAACGTTTTGACTTCCACACTGTATATACTTGAAGCGAGCAACTTCGTCTAGAGCTCAAAGTAGAAATCCAGGGGCTCTCAAACCTCGAGAGGGGAGATCGCGGCAAAGCCGGGACGCAAAGTTCAGCGATGTCCTGAATTTTTGGCATCTGGACGAAAAAAACACCTCTACTACTCTCAATAGATCAGTTGCGCTTACTTGTGTGATGTTTCAAAGTTATAGAGCAGGAAAAATGAGGACCAACGGAATTTTTCTTTTTCTTCTGGTGAAAGAGCAACCTCCGTGGCCGAGTGGGTATCACACTAGGCTGGCACGCAGGAGGTCCGGAGAATGGTGGTTCGAGTCCAAATCAAATCATAAAATTTAGCGTAGTGCATGAAGCGGGGAATGATATTTGTGACACAATTAAAATTCCTTTGCTCCCTGTTCTGTCCGTGAGTAGCTAAAGGCTGTCAAAGTCTCCCCCCTCTCCCGTTCTCACTTTCATAAAACCTTTGTTTTGGATTTCGGAGCCGTCTTGCTCTCCCTCCCCCCCTCTCTCTCTCTCTCCCTCTCTCTCTCTCTCTCTCTCTCTCCCCCCCTCTACGAAATACCATTGGCAACACAACATACTAGCGTATGTAATAGTAGCAAGCACATCGTTAAAACATCGCACATATTTATAGATGTAACATTTGTATCATCTAGGTATAGATAGCATACATACATATCTATAGTAGAGTATAAAATAAATATAACATATTATACATTATAGATGCATAATACGTATGTACACATGTGTAGATATTCTATTGCTTTTACGAGTAGGTATCTAAAGTAACAGCACATATGAACCAATGAAGCACAACACAAAATATGTTTGTAGAAATTCAGTCGAAAATGTCTACAGTTGCGCTTACTTGGGTGATGTTTCAAAGTCATAGAGCAGGAAAAATGAGGACCAACGGAATTTTTCTTTTTCTTCTACGACTTCTCTCTCTCTCTCAAACTAGATCAGAGGCATGGGAGTGAGAAGTTCATTGAAGGGATTAGGGGTACTGATAAAGGGTAATGGAAAGAAAAAATTAGGACAGTAAAAAAAAAGAACTTCGCAGTCTGTTAAAAAAAAAGAGGAAGAAGAAGAAGAGGAAGAAGAAGAAGCAGAAGCAGAAGAAGGAGAAGAAGAGGAAGAAGCAGAAGAAGGAGAAGAAGAAGCAGAACAAGAAGGGGAAGAGGAAGGAGAAGGAGAAAAAGAAGAAAAGGGAGGAAGATTAAGAGAAGGAGGAGGAGGAGGAGGAGGAGGAGGAGGAGGAGGAGGTAGGTTTGAATAACAGAAGTAATTATAATCAAGACACTGGTCTGCTTCTTGTTTAAGGTCCCCAGCCAGACAACCAGATAATTAATATGTAATATGATTATGCTATATCTCTTTGCTGTTTTACTGTAGGTATACTGTTCTACTGTTTTCCTCTTTGCTGTTCCCCCCAGATTCCCCTCACAAGCGGAAAGGCTCCAGGCGTGGTCAGTCCGTGTACGTTTCTCTCCCCCTCTTTCTCTCTTTCCCCTCCCTCTCCCTTATCCTCTCTCTCTCTCCCTCACTTTCTCTTTCTATCATTGTACAAAGAGTTGAGATTGAGACAAGTGTCGGGGATAGGGATAGGCCATGATGATTTCACTGAATAATTTTGTCCCGAGTAACCCCCCATCATTTTACCCATTTATTTAATTTTAAATATTTATTTATTTCTTCTGAATCATACTATATTGGGGTTATTATTCAGACAGGCGCCTTCTCATTTCCAATATTCATATTCTCATTTCCAATATTCATATAGCGAAAATCAAAATCATATTACTGCCAGTCCAGTTAGCCTGGTTTGTAGAGCGCCTGCTTTGTAAGCGCTAGGTCGCAAGTTCAAATCCCCCCGCGGGGCGGATGTAATCCTACACAGAGAAGGTTTGTTCTCGGAACGGTTGGTGTTCCCTCTAATCAAACCTCTTAAAAACGAATATTTCCAACTATTTCTCAATTTTGAAAATTTGGACCGATCGCAATATTTTCATTAGGGAGAAAGAAAGAAATAGAGAGAGAGAGAGGAGAGAGAGAGAGAGAGAGAGAGAGAGAGAGAGAGAGAGAGAGAGAGAGAGAGAGAGAGAGAGATTAATGCTTGCCTTTTTGTTGGGGAACTTTTTTTAGATTAGAAGACAGTTATTATTTTAACTGTCTAATAGGTTCATACCTCTACAACTGTAGGTAAATGTCGTATCATAAAAGCTCATTAAAGTACGTTATGCTGGGACAGCAGGTAAACTGCCTAAGTGTCTAACTACATTATTTAACTATCATAATGCAATGTTACCACGCAAAACAAAGCAAGGAATTTACAATATAATAAAAATAAAAAGAACAAAACCTACAAACAGCAAATATACCTACATAAGAAGGTTATACAAAATTACTCATAGAATAGACATTAGATGGAAAAAGAAAAAAAGTTAATAAAAAGAAAATAATAATAAGAACAAGAAGAAGAAGAAGAAGAAGAAGAAGAAGAAGAAGAAGAAGAAGAAGAAGAAGAAGAAGAAGAAGAAGAAGAAGAAGTACAAGAAGAAGAAGAAGAAGAAGAAGAAGAAGAAGAAGAAGAAGAAGAAGAAGAAGAAGAAGAAGAAGAAGAAGAAGAAGTACGAATAAAGAAAAGGAAGAAAAAATAAAGAAAAAAAAGACTAAAAAGGAAATTCTAGATTTCCGTTTCCAAAACAATGACGATCCAAAAATCCAAATTGCTAACGACACAATGTCACAAACAATAAAAACAAAATACCAGCAAATTTCATATCTCTTCATTGAAACTCAATAATAATTAACATTGAAAATTGAAGCACTTTAATTTTTCCATTATTATAATTAAATAATTAAAATTCGTTAATCTAACCCACATTATTAATTCAAACATGTTAATTTTAATCCATTATTAATATTAATTTCCGGGAAATTTCGCCACTCCTGTTGTTCGATGAGTTTTTTTTTTTTTTTTTTTTGTATGTGGGTAAAACAATGTTTTATATTCAACAAAATTGAAAATCTGATATTCGTCATGAAAAATTCCAAATCCAAATTTTTGAATTACGTATCTTGAAGCGAGTTTCTCCAAGAGCAGAGCACAAAAAACTTCGACCCTGCCGGAAATCGACCCCGGGACCTCCGGCCTTGCAAGCCAAGTGTGATACCGACTCGGCCACGGAGGTTGTCTCATTATGAATTCCATATTACCTATGAATCGAGAGAAAACTGCGTCACCACATCATGATGTTTTGTATTTAACAAAATTGAAAATCTGATATTCGTCATGAAAAATTCCAAATCTAAATTCTTGAATTAGGTATTGAAGCGAGCTGCTCCAAGAACAGAGCACAAAAAACTTCGACCCTGCTGGGAATCGACCCCGGGACCTCCGGCCTTGCAAGCCAAGTGTGATACTGACTCGGCCACGGAGGTTGTCTCATTATGAATTCCATATTACCTATGAATCACATTGGAATTTTCTGTTTTTGACACCTCTACTGTGAGAAAAAGTAAAAAATAGTGAATGAGACATTTTTCCCACGAGTTTTTAGTGGACATTGGAGAATGATGTGTTGGATTCTTTACTCCCACTGACATTATTAGATTATTCCATGTGATTTTTGTCCCATTTAACTTTGCCCTTATTAACCTAGATATTTATTAAATGAATGACGAGTTTTCCTTTACCTTAGTTTTCTTTACCAAATCAAGTCTCTAGCTCTTACCGTTCTCGAGATATTTTGTTTACAGAAATACAGACAGACAGAAGGACAGACAGACACACGGACCAATGGCTGAAACTTTGGATTTAGGCTCTAGGGACCTTAAAACGTGTTTTGGCACTAAAAACTGACCATCGATTAGGTACCTACATTACTTTCCTTCCTATAGGATAAGGAAAGTAAAAAATACAACTTTTGTCTGTTTCAACCGTTAGGTAGGTACTCTCGAACGCTTTGTCTGATTTTGATAAAATTTGCAGTTTTGCAATTTGCAAACGCATGTTTAACACATGACAAATTTAGTCCAAATTAAATATCTTGGTCCAATTGGGAATTGAATTTGTTCCAATTTGGTTCGATGAGGCTTTCAAGAGCCCTTGGGAGCCATTTTTTTTTTTTTTTTTTTTAATTTTGTGGGCCACCTGCCCTATACCTTCTTTACCCCATTTTAATTGTGTATACAGTGTACATGTACTCGTCCCTATGTACACTTTATTGTACATAGTACATAGGTAGGTAGGTACACGGTACAAATTTCCCATGACAATGGATAGTAAAGAATGCAATATAAACCTTCCCGTGTGTGCATTTGAGTCATCTCCGTGACAAAATGCAATGTAGAAATATCGGATTTTATATCTCCTTTTAAATTCCCTCAGGATTGCCTGGGGAATTTTAATAGAATACCTAGGTACCTACCTATGATAATAAAAAAGACTCCAACAAATAAAACCTATGTAGGTGTAGGTACGGTGAAACCTCCATTATTTCAACTCTCTTTTATTTCAACTCCAAAATCCATTGTTTTCTTCTATCTTTCGAAGGATATCCTACCTTATCAGAGGAAAAGATCATAGAAAGTGATCATTTCAACCTCGATCATTTCAACTACATACCCCCGGTCCCAATTAGTTGAAATAATCGATTTTCTACTGTACAGGATTCTACTACTGGTTGGCTGTAGGGATAAGTTAACTACATACTAGCCTATAAATATCGTCACAAATAAAGCTTTGTTTTATTTACAAACATCTACGCTCGTCTGTCTCTTTGGGGAAAATATATGATAAATGTACATACCTAGCTAGGGTTGCCAACCGTACGTTATTTCCCGGAACAATCCGTATTTTTGTCAAAAATCAAATGTTCCGCCGGAACACACCTTTGTTTAATACCTACCCACATAAAATGATAAGACTAAGTCGCCACGAAGCAACGCCCAAAATTACTGTAGGAAAATCTATCAGCCTCACAAGTCATACCTACGAGATTTAATTTCAGGCTTCCAGATTAAAAAAAAAAAAAAAAAAAATCATCCATATTTCGGCTGGCATTGAACCCGCACCCTCCTGGTTACCAGGCATGTATGGAAAATACGGGAACTAACTAATAAACAGAAAAAATTACAAAAAAAAAAGTTTAAAAAGATGGGTAGGTACGTACGAAAAACATAAAAACCCGCGAGTCAAGTAGGTATTTTTTCAGCCTTTTAGCATGTGATTTTTAGTAACACGGATTCAAAAACGGATTATTTGTAATTTAGTACCTATCCTTGGGTAAAACTGCTTTACCCAAGCAGTTTTACCCAAGGATAGGTACAAGGATGTTTTTATTTCGAATTACTTCATTGGTATTTGTTCTTTTTTTATTTGATGCAAAATTCAGACCTTCAAAAAAAGTTGAATCTTGAAATCTCTCTAAAGTTTTCGAAGTATGTATAGGTAGGTACCTGAAATCTGAGAGGGTCCGAAAATGCAAATCAACGTAGGTACCGTATTTACATAGGTAGGTACTCTATGTATGTGTATCTATATACCTACAATATATGCAGTTAGGCAATATGTTTACTTTGTATTGTAGGTACCTACTTTACATACCTATGTAGGTAGGTAGGTAGGTAGGTAGGTAGGTATATTAATATTATACTTGAGTTACTCTTTGTATGTTTATGGAAATTTTCTTGTGGAGAAACTCTATTAGCATTTTACTGGGATATCATGCACATACATACATACATACATACATACCTATATAATATCGTCCTGTTCTCTCTTCTCTACGTCCTCCTCCTCCTTCTCCTCCTCCTCTTCCTCCTCCTCCTCCTCCTCTTCCTCCTCCTCTTCTTCCTCTTCCTCCTCCTCCTCTTCCTCCTCTGTTTATTTACAAGAATAAGAAATAAACCAATACAATACATAATATATGATGGTAAATAAGGGAACTATATATAAAACTTCCTTACTTATCCTATCCAATTCTGATGTTTGCTATAAAAGTGTAAGTCCGACGATGTAATTCAAGGGTTGAAGAAGATTCTAAATTTATTGAGTTCAAAAGGAGGTATCGAAACTCAAAAGTTTTGACCCATCCGGTAGAGGAAGAATTTGGGTCATTGAGAGTGAAATAATCTGAAGTCACTCCCAATAATAAGCCTTTCAATTTTTTTGCAACATCTACCTTTTAACACCCTGTATGTAGAATGTAGATACCTAACATAATATTACCTCTAGGTAGGGTAAGTGTACCATTTATTGGCCCACCTAAAAAACGTACCATTTATTGGCCCACCTGTGGGTCTACGCTACATAAGTCTGAACTGGACGAACTTTTTCAAGATCCAATTTCATCAAAAGTAAGGGCTTAAAGACTGCTATCGAACCAGACTGCTATCAAAATTGTAAAGACTGCTATCAAAATTGTAGTCATAAAAACAAAAATTAGAAAAATAAATGTGGGCTTGTGGGCCAATAAATGGTACGTTTTTTAGGTGGGTGAATAAATGGTACACTTACCCTATTGTGTGATATCAATATATTAAATATGGGTTAGGTAATTCGGGGTATTAGAATATGATTCTGGGATTACATACGCGTACAATATGAATAGAATACAATTTAGATTGCCAATGTTAATTAAATTTTTGGTAATGTAGGTAGGTACCTAATTAAATTTATATTGATTGCCACAAATAAGCTAACCTAAGCTGTCTACTATTTAGGTTTCCATCTATTTAAACGCTAAGCTTGTATCTAAAGTAATTATAATAACATTATAGGTAAAGGTAGTTACAATATAATTGTAGGTCATAATTTTTTATTTTATTTATATTTACTAGCTAGGGTTGTTAATTAAAATTAATGTTGAGAGCGAGTACTTACTCTTATAAATTTATTTCCCAATCAAATCAAATTTTTCATCATCAGTTTATTAGGTAGTAATTACATATTTTAAATTCATTATAAAGTTCGTTCTCGGAACGACTGGCTTTCTCCTGTCCTAATTTGGTAATTTTTTTTGGTCCTGTCCTCTCTTTGCAATCTTTAAAATAAAACCTTTGATAGTTATGCTGGGCACATTGCATACTTGATATAGATACCAGGCGTTCATACAATTTCACTTCCTTTCACGTACATAAAAGCTAAAAGTTGAATCTGCCAGCCTAGTTAGCTTAGTTGATAGTGCGTCTGCCTTGTAAGCGCTAGGCCGCGGGTTCGATTCCCGCCCGGGGCGGATTTTATCCTGATAGATCGCCCATCTGAATACACCCCCCCTTTATCTATCCCTTCCTTTCCCCTCCCTTCTATTAGTTCCCCTACCTTCTCCACCTAAACACACTCCTTTTGCCTATCACTTTTCCCCCTCTTTTCTGAACACACCCCTTGCCTGTCAATTTTCCCTCCCTCCTTCATTTCCTACTTTTTCTACCCCCCTCTGAACACGCCCCCCTCTTCTCATTTCCCTTCTAGTGGAAATTTCTCCTTTTCCTTTTTGAGCCTTTTCTTCCTGTCCTAATCTTCTTCTTCTTCTCCCTCTTCTCTTTTTCTGCCTTCATTTTCTTTTCCACCTCCTCCTTCTCTTTATCCTCTCCTTGTCTTTCTCCTTTTTTCTTTCTCCTCCTTCTTCTCCTTTTCTTCTTTTTATTCTTCTTCTCCTCCTTCTTCCTCTTCTTTTTGCAATTTTTGCCCCGTTCTCTCTCTCTCTTCATTTTCTCTCTAACCACAGCTCATTTCAAAGTATCTTTGTCTCTTCCTCCTTCTCTACTCTTTTTCCTCATTTTCCATTTTGCCTTCTTCTCTCTCTCTCTCTTCCCCTCTCTCTCTCTCTCTTCCCCTTCTCTTTATCCGTATTTTCTATTTCTCCCTCCTCCTCTTCTCTTCAAATGCTTCATGTTTTGCGTACCTATTGATTCTAACTTAGACCCTTCAACTTCCAATACATACGAGATGTACAGTATTATAATTTGTTTCACTAAGGTAATATTTTCCGCCAGCCTAGTTAGCTTAGTTGGTAGTGCGTCTGCCTTGTAAGCGCTAGGCCGCTGGTTCGATTCCCGCCCGGGGCGGATTTTATCCTGCTGGGATAATGTTCGTTCTCGGAACGGCTGGCTTTCTCCTATCCCTCTCTTCCTTCTCTGATTTCGGGACGATAAGACCATAGCAGTTACGGTTCCCTCTGTCAAACCTCTTAAAAAAAAGGTAATATTTTTCAGATTAACACCCATATTTATGAACAAAATGCTGGCTCTTAAGTTCGTGCTAAGCATAGTCTCAAGGCATTTGATTGGTCAATTTTGAGGGTAAATAGCATCTAATAGATATTCTGGAAACTTTTCAATTAGGATATTAAGCTAGGTATAGGTACTTTGTAAATACATGTATAAGAAGCCATGTATGTATTACTCAAAATACAGGTACCTATGTAGTACATAATATGTAGGTATGTTTGCTAATATCAGAAATGGAAGTTTTGCCATCTCCACTAATTCTCTCCTATACTTTGAGAAATCCCCTTCTTCTTCTTCTTCTTCTTCTTCTTCTTCTTCTTCTCTCCATCTCTCTTTTCCTTACCAGGTATACATGTCTCTACATCTCTCTCTCTCTCTCTTTTTCCTTTACTACCTATGTCTCTCCCTCTTTCTCTCTTTTCCTTTACTACCTATGTATGTCCCTCTCTCTCTTTTCCTTTACTAGTATTATGCCTCTTTTTTCTTTAAGTACTAGGTAAGTATGTTTCTCCCTCTCTCTTCCTTTTCCTTTTTCTTTGCCAAGAACACTACGAAATAATTAGCTCTCTCTCTCTCTCTCTCTCTCTCTCTTATTTTCTACTTTCTCTCTTTCTCTCTCTCATCTCCCCTCTTTTTAGTCCGTCCTTCCTTTATTATTGGTATAAGATTACTGTAGGTATAAGATTTTCAGTGACGAGGGTTCAATTCTCGATTCGGTGACAAGTTATGATTAGGAGTTATAGGAGATCGAAGACCAGTTAGTAAGTTGTCACACCCAGCCAGAGTGGGGCCGCGAAAAGTCAACAGCGTCCGGTGTCCCAGATCGTCACCCATTCAGATACTAACCATGGGCAACATGGTTTAAAGTGCTATCGCCGCGGGCTATTTTGTCCATTATTTCAGACTTTCAATATTATTTACCTCAGCAATACCTAATATTGTGACAGAAGCTAGCATTACGAGTACCTACAGTGACGGAAGCTGCTTTTTAATCCGCCTTAAGTGCCAATAGAAAAAATCTGGTGTGAACATCACACGACTTTCCTCATCCTATTGAATGATGCTTATTTTGGGTGTTCTTGTTCTTATAGCCAAACACAGACAGACACACAGACACACGGACACACAGACAGACACACACACAGACCAATGGCTGAAACTTTGGATTTAGGCTCTAGGGACCTCACGGTCAAAAACCGCCAAAAAGTGGTCAAAATACCGCCGACCGTAGGACCTATCTCAACCGAACGTTTTGAGTTGCATCTTTGGATCCTTGTCACATTTGTGAACTACATACCAAATTTCAAGTCTCTAGCTCATACCGTTCCCAATATGCATATTGTTAAATTACACCGAAAACCGCCAAAAGCGGTAAAACGCCGCCAACCGTTGCACCGATCTTAACCAAAAGTTTCTTGTCGCATCCTTGACACATTTGACATCTACATACCAAATTTCAAGTCTCTAGCTCTTACCGTTCTCGAGATATTTTGTTTACAGACAGACA
>NW_007379976.1:0-11345 GCF_000475195.1 Diaphorina citri
AGTCAGGGAGAATTGAGTCACCACTTCGGACAAATGAGGATCCGTGCATGTCACGTAGACTGAGGGGAGAAAAGATGATGATTAAATGAAAAAACAATTTTCACTGTACTACATTGCTTAAGAATCTTGCTTAGAAGGGCATAGAATTATTTTGAGAGATAAGTTAAAATTTAGTTTTGTCTGTACATTTCTTAAAATCATGAAAATTTTCGGTTATCCTTCCTGCTTAGGCATCAGAAAACATGTTGGAAAAATTTTGGTCTGTCAGTTTATCTATCTGTAACAATGACAGACCTGTATTTCATCGCTTCTCACACGAAAACAGCGCGACCGAAATTGAATCTTCACTTTCCACCGTGATTCATAATGGCGGCTTTTCAAAGCTCATGAGTATAGGGTGTAGGTACCTAATGATTAGGTTTGTCGTACCTTCTGTTTTCTGAGACTTGACCACTTGATAGTCGGATCGCACTGAGCGGATGGTCGTGTAGATTTTCTGCACGAATTCAAAGTCCTGCTCCAAAGGTAAACTCCTGTGTATATCGTATACTTCCTGGAAAAGAGAAATAAAACCAAACAAGCAATCGATAAACAGTATATTCGAAATGAAAATAGAATAATATACCTTGTTTAACCTGCTCGAATGAGACTAAAAAAAGTCGCTTTACCCCAGCAGTCTAAACAAGGTCTCGTTTATTGAATAGAGACTAACCCAAGAGTAAACTAAGATGTCATTTATGAACATTGGTTGTTGTTTATGAACAGAGTTAGGCTAAGCTAGGCTTGCTAGCGCTAGTGTTTCTACAGTTTGGCATTGATGTGTTTTTTGATTCAGGAATTTAAAATATATGCATAGAAAAAATCATTTTATTAAATTTCGTAGCAACCTTCGTAGTAGCTTAGGAGTAGGAGGCTTAGGTGCTTAGGACCTTAGGTCATTCATTCATCATATGAAATTCAGTATTTCGGCCACTATGTGTTTTTTGATTCAGGAATTTAAAATATATGCATAGAAAAAATCATTTTATTAAATTTCGTAGCAACCTTCGTAGTAGCTTAGGAGGCTTAGGTGCTTAGGACCTGAGGTCATTCATTCATCATATGAAATTCAGTATTTCGGCCACTGCCTTCTTCAACTTCGCATCCTCAAAATTATCCGTCTCAACAGTTTACAGTCTGCTAAATTATTCCACACACAGAAAGCACTTAATCACATTAATACACAGAGCACTTAATTGTATCAACACACACCTACACTTTCTCATCACCTTTACAAAAACCTTCTTTGGTCATAAAATTCCAAATTCTCATCACCCTTACCAACCTTCTTCCTCTAAAAATTCCAAAACATGCACCAAAAAACCAAGGTCACAACAACCACCACTACCACTAAAAAAACAACTAGCAGCCAGAAAGGGGCACCACCTCAGCAACAGGCACAGAAAGAACTCAAGACTATTCCTGAAGACAAGACTACAGGGGTGATAAGGGCCGCCCTGAAGGCTCACAATGAGAAGCGAGGCTTGCATGGGTGCCCCCCGCTCGGGTTCAATGAGGACTTGGCTAAACTAGCAAAGGTATTGTCATCCGGAGGTAACGAGTTCAGTCCCGTTGACCTTCTTTACGAGAAGAAGAGAAGAACACAAGTAACGTTACTTGTGCAAAAGTCACGTCCATGGAATAATGCTACCAAAGGAACTGACACAAACGAGCAGTGACCAGTGTTATTATAGGGTTAGGTTAAACGAAAGAAGGAGTTTTCACAATTAGAGCAGTGATTAGTGTTATTATAGGGTTAGGTTAAATACAAAAAGGAGCTTTTCTTTTCCACGGACGTGACTTCTGCATAATTACCCATACTCTTCACAAAAACCTTCCCCCAACCTGTGAAGAGTATAAGTTACTTGTGTTCTTCTTTTTAAGATGAATCTTCACACGGTCACGTCAGAATCTATCAGTATGTTCTTTTACGAGTTCCGTCCGCTTAGTTTTAACTACGGATTCCTTTTCGGGTGAATTACTGAGGCTGATGATATCCCATATGTTTAAAACCTGAGTAAGGGTAAAACTCCGGTAATTTTCCATTAGGTGTTCGAGCACTCATTTAGAAGGGTTAAATTCTCAGCCCTAGTTTTTCCTTATGCAAAAGTACTCACTCTAGACATTTTTTTATGCCTACCCTAGGAATGGGAAAAAAGGGGAATTTTCTTCATGTGATTCTGATGTCATATTTCTCATCAATCAAATACATAAGCCCCGGATTCAGACTGCGATACTCTTTAGTCCTAGACTGGCAGTATGAAACAAGGTCATCATCAAATCTTAAGTCGTTCCAGAAATAGGTCAACTGAATAAGGTATATTGATATATTCTATCGTCTATCCTATTCTGATGATTGAGTAAATGAAAGACTTGTAACACTGTCATACCGACAAAGTTGTGAAAAAGCTGTCTGCTTTACCACAAAGATTCATGATTTGATATTTCCTATTCTCACGGTACCTCCCTCAGGACTGGGCAGAGAAGCTGATTCAGCGAAACGCATTCGAACATCGGCCGGACAACGCGTACGGTGAGAACATCTACATGCGCGGTGGCACCAGCCCCATCACCGATGAACAAGCGGTGCAGAATGCGGTGGACAGTTGGTACAACGAAATCAAAGACTACAAACTGTTTGGCCGCGAGCCCACCATGCAGGAGCTTATGTCTGGGAGTCCCACAGGTAGGTGTTTTTATTTTTATTTCTTTAATTATTATTAGTTTTCTTTTTTTTAGGGAGGTTTGATAGAGGGAATTCTGACAACGAAAGTCTGGCAGGTTTGATAGAGGGAATTCTGACAACGAAAGTCTGGCAGGTTTGATAGAGGGAATTCTGACAACGAAAGTCTGGCAGGTTTGATAGAGGGAATTCTGACAACGAAAGTCTGGCAGGTTTGATAGAGGGAATTCTGACAACGAAAGTCTGGCAGGTTTGATAGAGGGAATTCTGACAACGAAAGTCTGGCAGGTTTGATAGAGGGAATTCTGACAACGAAAGTCTTATCGTCCCGAAATCGAAGAGAAGAGGATAAGGCGAAAGTCAGCCGTTCTGAGAACGAACCTTATCTGTCTGTGATAAAGTTCCTCCGGGCGGGAATCGGACCCGCGACCAAAAAACTTCTCCTATTTAGACACCCTTTTCTCTAAAAGCTTTTTTGATAAATAAAGCATTGAAGTTCAAAGTTAGGGGCAAAAAAGTAAAAAAATCGTGGTTCAAGTCCAAGCAAAGGTTTTAACTTGTCCTTGGCATTGGTAGAAAATGCCATCGGCACCAACCCCACCCTTGATCAAACTTCATGTAGCGCCATCGGAACTTCCATCGAGATCGTGTGACCCCGGCTTGACGGCGGTAATGTAGGAGTTCTGGGCGAGAGTGGAATCCAGAGACGACAGGAGGGAGGAGAAGATGGTGAGAGAGAAACGGGCAGCGTTCCAGATCTTGTTGCAAAAGAAGCGGTAGCCTTGCACGCGGAGGATGTCCAGGTTGATATCCCGGCCTGGGAAAAATAATTAATCAATTAGGCCACGGTTCCATGAATCAATTGGGCCAAGGTTCCATGACAGCGATTTTTAGCCTTCGTAAGGTACATACTACATAGTTAAGTAAGATACGTTAGTAAAAAATAAAAAAATAATAAAAAAAACGGCTGTTGAAAAAAGGGAATCGAAATGGGATCAGTACTTTACGAGCCCTACAGGCAACCTCGAAGTTCGCACAAATAAGGCCAATATAAATTTACCTATTATTAATAAGTAAAAAATACGTTGACCCAAATATTGCTTTCCAATTTTCATTAAAAAAATAAACCCAGTCACACATTGTTAAATTTAAATACCTATACGGGAAAAAAATAAAGTTAGGTACAAAAGAAATTCCAAATTATTTCAATACATTTTCGGCTGACGCACTCCAATTCAAGAAGTTACCTGCACACTTGACTTACCAAATCCCTAAATTAACTACGCTATAATACAACAATACAGGACGTCATGAAATGGAAATCGGCTGAAGAAACGTATTTGTCTCCTGTGGTTGGGGGAATATCATCTGAGAATTCTACCTTAGTCTGCCGTAAGAGAAGATAACGGTGTCAAGTACAGCGGACAGTTTGAAAGTGAAAGGATGATATGACACATCAGAAACAAGATCTCCACATTCAAAAAAAAAAAAAATCCTCCAAATTACGAACAGTATGAAGATCTCCACATTCAAAAGAAAATCTCCAAATTGCAAACAGTATGAAGATCTCCACAGACAAAAGAAATCCTCCAAATTAGATCTCCACATTCAAAAGAAATCTTTTTTATTAGACGAACTGCTCAACTATTGAGTTGCCAATTGACACAGTATACTAAGTCAGACACAAATGTTATAAATTACAAAGAATTAATTTGGCGATGGGATTAGTACACAAACAAAGGAGAAAGATTAAAACCCAGTACAAAGTTTAGACTGAAAACTTACTTGAATGGCAGCTTCCCCAGTAGGCGCTGTCCGAAGAAGACCATCCGGGCTACCCAGAAGAACAGGATATCATGACCCGTCTCCAGCAGCTCTCCAGGATAGAATGCATCTAGCTCTGGTGGCCAACTATTCACCTGCCGGTAATGTGGTCAGATATTTCAACGAGAATGTTCCCAATGTAGTCAAGAAATAATATGGTGGTAAAAAATCGAGACATAAGGCGGAACAAATAGGCAATAAAATAAAATTATAAGCAAACTTGTAATCCAATTTTGAAAAAAACATTCCCCTAAAGTGTGTCCAAACATAGTTGACCGGCCGACAATCGACGAGTTGAATCTATGTCGAGGCAATGTGGACCGCTCAGTCGACATCGATCGACGCGCGACGGGCGGTCGACTATGTGTCGGCACACCTTGTTCATGTTGGTATACGACCCTTCGCAAGGGGGGACAATATATATTTATATATATATATATATCAATTTTTTATTAGACGAAACTGATTGATTTCCTTGAGTAAACTTTGTTCTTCCTCTGCCGAGAGGAAGTCATTGATCACAAGCATGTTGGACAGGATGGAAGATTTGACTGCCCCATCACAATTTTCATTAAATATATGAGACTGATTACTAGATGTAGAGGATTGATGAGAATGTATGAAGGGAAATGTTTTGAATCTTCTGCAAGAATTGTAGAAACAAGAAGTTGTCACTTGGGAAATATTGTGATAGAGAGTTGAGTATAACAAAGACCTCATTGTAATACAGAGGGGAAACACCAATTTTCTTATTATAACACTTGTGTGAGAAGTCACCAACCACTGTTCTTGAAAGTTTTATTCACTAAAACACAAAAATGTTATCATCTTAGCACAAACACCTTTGTTACACAAACTTAATACACTTTCTATTGATCTGTAATAGTTTCTACAGCCAAGAACAGTGATTATATTCTCCAAGAGACTTTAAAGCTCAATTTGGCTTTGCAAATTGCACTGAAAAGTTGCTAAAACTCCAAAAAAAGCAATTTTTTATAAATATTCAAAATGTTCGCGCGAAATCTCTTTAGATAACGTCTAATTCAAATTTTCACCGCAAGAGCACGCTCGAGTAGAGTCAAAAGGCGGGTTTACACGATCACCAGGTGAGGGGGGTGCCTACTCAACGTTCAGTGATAGGTAGATAATTTTGAAAATTGCGAAAGATAATAACTAATAACATAATGACCTAACGTTCGACACATCATCATTTTAAAGACACCAAGAAAAAACGCAAGTTTTTCTAAAACCAGTGGTAACGGGCTTGCTCGCCATGCAGAAGATCCTAGGTTCAAATCCCACCATCAACACTAAACAAAAATTGTCCCTTCTTGCATACCTCATGAGGGACATGGACCTGGCCCATTGATTTGAAGGAGGGGGGGGGGGATTTGTGACTGGCTTTCTCCTAACCTGTCTTCCTTTTCCCTTCGCTATCGGGACGATAAGACCTTAGCAGTTACAGTTCCCTCTATCCCACCTCTTCGAAAAAAAAGGTCTGGAAATGCTGAGATCGACCAAGATTCAAACCCTCCTACAACCCAGCATTTCTAAATTGAACATTTATTTTGTTGTATTCTTTCTACAAATTTTCCTCTTGGCAGCATTCAATTTCTATAAGAATAGATAAACAAAAGGGGGATTTCTAGACAAGTACAGGTAGGTGGTACCTTAGTCTGACCTTGGATTTGTATGCAAACAGACGGATCACAAGGTTACGACTCTATCACATTGCAAAAGACAACTTGAATGGATGGACGAGAAAATAGGACAATGAAATGAAAGTGAAAAGATTGCAATAGACAACTTGAATGGATGGACGAGAAAATAGAAGGACAATGAAATGAAAGTGAAAAGATTACAAAAGACAACTTGAATGGATGGACGAGAAAATAGAAGGACAATGAAATGAAAGTGAAAAGATTGCAATAGACAACTTGAATGGATGGACGAGAAAATAGAAGGACAATGAAATAGTGAAAAGACAATCAATTTGCTACAGGATCTCATATGACACCCAAAGTAAGAGGTTCTTGAATGGGTTACAACGTAACTCACTAGATGACAAGACTTTTTTTCTTGGCTAATTTAGGGAAGATAACAGGAGGAACTGAAACAGGTCTTATCGTCCCAAAATCGAAGAGGGAAGGAGGACAGGAGAGGAAAAAAACAGCCGTTCTAAGAACGAACTTCATCTGTTTAGGATGAAATTTGCCCCGGGCGGAAATCGTACCCGCGACCTAGCGCTTACAAGACAGACGTGCTACCCTTCAAGCTAACTAGGCTGGCTCGGGTTTGGTTAACATGTATTCCTAGTTGTTTCATGTGTCAGTAGGTCTTTGAAATAGTTTGGGACGGTGGTCCCAATTTTTGAGGCGTACTACCTTCCAGCTTACTAGGCTGTCTATTTTTTTTTTTTTTTAAATCTAAAGGCAGCCTCTCACTATCAGGATCAGGTCTACCCAGGTGTACCTGATGAGCACACACTAGACCTGACAGATACAGCTGAAAAGGTCCGCTCGTCAGGACTACCTGATAGTCAGTGAGTGGCTGGCCTAATGAATAACTATAGTGTTCAGTCGCACCTACACTTTATACAGAGGCACCTGATGGTGTAAAGGTCATTCGATATTATGCGCAACCTCTCGCGTACTAGCAAGTATTGTAATCGAGACCTCTTCCTATGCAGCCAATAGTAGGACCTTAACTAGTAAGCAATAGGCATACTGGCATTGTAATTTACCGAGTACCTACATATGTACCTAATGTACTATTCAGATTATTTACTCACAACGATTATCATAAATACAGGATGGGCCTGGTGCTACGTAATCGTACATAGCTTAACTATCCTAAACGTGATGAGTTGTGTATCTCTCTCTCCCAGGATTTTCCTACATCAGCGATTTATTTATGGTATCTGAAAATTACTATGCCAAACAACCCTGTATGGAGTGTTTGGTCAAATCAAACATGAACTATCTAAATTTTATCAGTAGGACAAAAGCGTTGCCTCTGTGAGATGCTATACACTACCTTGGCAAAGTGTGGCATTACAACACTCTTAATAGAAAAAAACTTAATGCCTAAAAAAAGCGTGAAATGAATGAATATCAGACAAGAAAAAGTCTATTCCGGAGATAAAAAAATCAATAGGGAGTACTCACGTTTTCTGGAATACTTGGTAACTGGTACTGGTTGGGTGCTTGACATGTGTACTCCTGGAAACAAGACGGATAAGAGAAAATAAATACATGAAAAGAAAAATAGTGAAATGAAGTGAAAAAAATAAAGAAAGACAAATAAATATCTAGGTACTTAAAAGAAGGTAATGAGTATGTGAATGTTCTTCACAAACGCCGCGCCGCTGCTCGACTAATTCGCTGTGCTAAATTTTATCAACTGAATTCGACTCGAACCCGCAATCTCTCGATCCGAAGTCCATAACCACTTCTCAAATGAGGTTGGTGATAAGGCCAAAAAAAAATGCTGCAGTGAGCACCAAAGTTGTGACATAATAACACAAAGAAATTGCATTTACATTTACATTTACAAAAGTTGAGAGAGAGCTAACCCAAGAGTCGAGAGAGAAAGATAGCCCAAAAGTCGAGAGAAAGAGCTAGCAAATTTGGTATATGGGTCGAAATCTCTGCTAGTTTAGTGAGGGTTAGGTAGCGCGCAAAAATGACTGGCAAATGACTATATTGTTCGAAATGTCTAGCTAAAGGTGCGTCTCATCCACTCGGATTTGGATTTTGGCCTTGGATTCTGTCATTTTTTTTTTTTCCTCTTTTGCTCCAGTCCCTTTTTTCGTTATAAGCTCCCAAACAATCACTCCAAAAGCCAAATTCCAGATGTACTTTAAAGACAAACCAAAATAAGAAATTAAGTCTTCACTTGACTAAAAACACAACTTTATTGGTAGAAAGGAGTCAAACCAAAAGACAAAAGGGCTAGCTTTCCTCTACTTCTTCCCACAGGTGTATCCCATCGTACTGGAGATACCATCCGCTAAGTGAATCAGGTCAAAATTCCAAAGATTCCTGATTAGACACATGGCCTGTTGTTATTTGACTTAGAAGCATGTGTCGTGTATCATTGTAAATAAAATGTATGAATTGAATTGACCTCTCATGCAAAAGGCATGTACCTTGTACACTATGCTACAGTCTACAGAGCATCTAGATTCTAGATGAAAGGTAATTTTAAAAGATATCTACCCAATTAAAAAAATAAGATACCTAGGACCCATGTAAATGAGACAACAATTCAACAATATTGAAATTTAGCAAATAACATTTCAACAGATCTCAACAGAAACTTCAATCAACTACACTTTTTCAGTTTAGTCTGAACTGCAAACTTACTTTTCAAGCTTACAAGGGAGGTCACAATCACTCCTTGCAAGCCCTAGGTAGCGGGTTCAATTTCTACCTGGGCCAAACTCTATCCTAAACATAAACACTTGAACAGACTTTCTTCTATCCTGCTCTCTTCAATTTCAGGATGATAAAACCTCCATTGTTAAAGTTTCCTCTATCAAACCTCTTTGAAAAAGAAAAAAAAATGTAAGAAGTGTACACCATACAACCACCACCAAGCACTAGTGTTCTAATGTTTTAAATAAAGGGAATATTGAAAATAGTACTTTTTTCTAACTCACTTGTAAAAGGATTCATGCCATGGAAGTAAGCTGATAATCACCATGGACGTATCGGACTTGGGATCATGCCGGCAATACCCAAAGGTAAACTTGGAGTCCAAGTCTGTTAATACAAATGAGTAGTACTCGACACTTGTGCTGAAACAAAAGAGAAACAGTATAGGGTAATGAGAAATAAGTAAGTAGTTATTTAATTAAGTCAGTTTTTTTTTTATTTTTTTTTCACCACCCTTATTTTGTAGCAATGAAATAACTGCTACATTAGACTCATGTTGTCTGTGTTAGAGGAATGTTAGAGGGAAAAATAGTCTATCTACTTATAATACAGAGATGAGACAAACAAGTTCCTTTATCATAGTGATAAATTCTTACGGTAATGTGACTAAATTCTGAAATGAATCAGGTCAAAATTCCAAAGATTCCTGATTAGGATTCTGACACATGGCCTGTTGTTATTTGACTTAGAAGCATGTGTCGTAGGAGGGTCACGTGTATCATTGTAAATAAAATGTATGAATTGAATTGACCTCTCATGTATAAGGCATGCACCTTGTACACTATGCTACAGTCTACAGAGCATCTAGATGAAAGGTAATTTTAAAAGATATCTACCCAATTTGAAAAATAAGATACATAGGACCCAAGTAAATGAGACAACAATTCAACAATATTGAAATTTAGCAAATAAAATTTCAACAGATCTCAACAGAAACTTCAATCAACTACACTTTTTCAGTTTAGTCTGAACTGCAAACTTACTTTTCAAGCTTACAAGGGTAGGCAAATTTGGGCACATTTTTCAAAACCGACTCATCCTTGTATGAGCCTGGGAACTTCTGTAGAACCCATGCTGGTTCTTTGCCTTGGGGTCGGGCAACTTCACAGAAACACTCAAAGAGATGTTTCACATTGTCCCTGGAAAAAAATAAATCCATTAATCAAGGGAGTAGCCTTCATAGCACCCAAGCTTGAGCTGAATTCCTCAAAGTATCTTAATTACTTTGCACTATACATTTGCAATCACAACAGCTATTATGTTGGTTATGCAAGGTTCTTAAAGGTTTTCTTGTGTAGCATTAAGTCTTTCACAAAATGTGAAAGGCCCAGTGCAAAAGATTTTTTCTCCATAATATCTTATTTCTAATTTCCTACCAACAAGAATTGGGTATACATTTCTCTCCATCTTCAGGAGCTATTTAAACAGCATCAAGGACCATCAGTAAAGGTATGTATGTGTTTACACAACAATAAACTGTCATATTACAACATACAAACACCAGGTGTCTGATTTATTTCACACATGCATCATTCAATAGATTACAACATAGGTGCTTGATAAAGAACCAGATCATCATTATCACAAACACAGGAAGTTGAACATTTTACACTCATCAGGATGAATACAAAGCAAGGAGAGAGTTCAGAATAGATCTCAATATATCACTTCCTGTGAGATGAACACATCAAGGACCCCCCGTACCTTGGTACCGTTTAACACCTGTTTGGAGCATGCTATCTAGCCATAACGCACGTACAAAGACCAGACCTCTCTGTGTAGAGAAGAGAGCAATCTGCTCATTCTACTAATCTGCTCTGGCAAAAACTAGACAGGGAAATGATAGCACAGGAGATTAGTGTACACAGGACCTAAGAAGGGAGGTTTATGTTACCTTAGACGAGATCCCATATTTGCTAGAGATTTACACGGATCCAACTGATGAGTACATTGGAAGAACGGCTACCTGGCTACACACTGAAGAACCTTTGGAACCTTTTAGATACCCAGATATTAAAAATCAGACAGTAAAATCTTTTGATTAAACTCTTCAAAATTTTTGATAACGAAACAACAAAAATACAAAAGTGTTTATTTTCCGTATCGTAAACACCTCCCCTCGCGTGTTCTATTGATCAGCTGACTCATCGAATCTCGCGCGTTATCGGTGCAGTTGAACGTTCAAAATACTTCCACAACTTTCATTTCGATGAGGTGAGATACCTACGCGTTTTTTTTTTTTTTTTTTTTTTTTATTTATATTTTTGTTTTTGTTTTTTTTTTTTTTTTTTTTTTTTTTTTTTTTTTCCCCCTTAAAATTTTTTAAAAAATCCTTTCCCCCCTTTTACTTTCTTGCGGGC
>NW_007379976.1:11711-39240 GCF_000475195.1 Diaphorina citri
GCTTTCTCTATCAGACTACCGTCTGACATCACTGGCTTGATACATTCCTGTAAATCACATGTTATACGTTAAATAAATACATTCCTTTGAATCAAATGTATGGGGGTCCAGCTAGTAGACTATACTCGTCACTAGAGTGCGCGCTGCGTTCGCTTTCTCTATCAGACTACCGTCTGACATCACTGGCTTGATACATTCCTGTAAATCACATGTTATACGTTAAATAAATACATTCCTTTGAATCAAATGTATGGGGGTCCAGCTAGTAGACTATACTCGTCACTAGAGTGCGCGCTGCGTTCGCTTTCTCTATTAGACTCCCGTCCGCCATCACTGGCTTGATACATTCCTGTAAATCACCTTTTATACGATAAACAAATAGATACTAAATCATTAAATGCATAGGGAGTTCAGCAAACTATACTCATTTGCAATTTGAGAAACTAGAAACCTGTCTAGTTAGCTTGTAGGGTAGCGCTAGGCTTTCTCCTATCCTGTCTTCCTTCTCTCTTCGCATTCGGGACGAAAAGACCTTAGCAGTTACAGTTCCCTCTATCAAACCTTTAAATAACTTTAAACGAAAAAAGAAACTGTAATAGAATATACCCTGTTTATCCTGCCAGAATGAGACCGAAAAGCTCCTTTATTAAAACTTACCAAATACACATCACACAGTTCATACAGCCACAGATTGTAACAGGCAGAAGTGACCGTGTTGAACTCGTACTTCTGGAAAGTTTTGTTACAAGTAGCGACAGCATCGGCAAGACGGGATAAGATCCAAGAATCTATGGGGGACACTTTGACCTTGGAAGCCTAGAGAAAGGGGAAAGTGATAAAACAGGGAATGGTTAGTACAGAGAGGGTCCCGGGAGCTATTTGCCCCTACACCTAAGCATCAGAGTGGGCTTTTTGTGTGTATGCAGTTAAAAGTTGAATAGGCTGCCAAATACGACGTTATAGGTGAGGTTGAGTGATAGATGAAGTTACTGTATCAACTTGATTGATAGGTAGAGTTAGTCAGCTTGATTGATAGATAGAGTTACTGTATTAGTTTGAGTGCTGCCAGCGCCGCAGGTAATCTACTCAACTCGCCCTCAGCCTCATTCAACTTCTCGCTATTCTGAGTTCGTACATTCTCGGGTACCTTCGTCGCGTAGTCTTCGGCTGCGGCTTGATCTTTCAGCTTGGCTATGACTTGCTTCAGATACTCTTCCTTCTTGTTTAGACGCTCGATCTCCTTGTCCACCTTGATCAAGCCCTGTGAAGAGATAGAAAGCGAAATCAACTTGAATTCAAAGAAGAAGAAGAAGAAAGTTTGATAAATGGTACTGTAACAACGGAGGTGTTGTCGTTATGAGAACGAAGAGAGAAGGAGGAATTGCGATTAAGATTATATTATTAAAATAATTATTTTTTTTAGAGGTTTGATAGAGGAAATTGTAACTGCTATGTCCGCTATCATTTGAAACCGATCGAAATCAGGAAATGAAGATAAACATCGTTTGAGAGGGGAAAAGATCAAAAACATCGAAAACCTCAATTAAAAAAGGCCACAAAATTGTCACTTGAAGCAAACCTTCAGACTACTTTAGACCTAATTTTGAACGAACTTGTTCCGAAAATCATTTGAAACCACCGAAAATCCCTCATTTGAACACCTTTTAAAAAAGGAACGGAGAAGTCCACGCACTCTAAACTCTCTCACCAAAATTTAAAATCAAGATAATTATAGAACGAATCAAAAAGCTCCAGCTACTAAAAATGATAATCCTCGAGTATTACAACAACGTGTGGCTTCCTACACTGTGTAGGATGTTCACATTCTTTATTCTGCCCACGTGATGTTAAAGTACAACATGGTGTAATTCAAAAAACAATGCCTTGTATTGATTTGTTTATTTTTTATCCTTATCCCTTTCTGGGTGTCCACAACTATTCCTGTCTCAAGTGTCTCCCGAACAAGGAAAATATTAAATTTCATAATTCATAATATTCAACTGCAGTACAAACACCATGACTACCGCAGCGTTATTCTATTAACCTACTAGCGCTCCAGCGACAGAAGCGCTACCCTCCAAGCTAATTAGGCAGATTAGGCTGGACTTTTCAGTCTTAGCCGACAGTAATAGGGTAAGTACGCAGAGGTTAAAGTTAAAAGGGTCGCTCCTCGTATAAAATAATTCAAGTTCCAGTATAACCTACCTGTAGCAGAAGATGTATGGAGCATTTCTCCGACAGGGTAGATATAGCACACCCAGGGGGCGGGGTCTCATTGAGATGAATACTGCTACAGTAGGCGAGCGTACGAATAGTCAGGGAGAATTGAGTCACCACTTCGGACAAATGAGGATCCGTGCATGTCACGTAGACTGAGGGGAGAAAAGATGACGATTAAATGAAAAAACAATTTTGACTGTACTACATTGCTTAAGAATCTTGCTTAGAAGGGCATAGAATTATTTTGAGAGATAAATTAAAATTTACTTTTGTCTGTACATTTCTTAAGATCATGAAATTTTCGGTTATCCTTCCTCCTTAGGCATCGGAAAACATGTTGGAAAAATTTTGGTCTGTCTATCTATCTGTAACAATGACAGACCTGTATTTCATTGCTTCTCACACGAAAACAGCGCGACCGAAATTGAATCTTCACTTTCCACGGTGATTCATAATGGCGGCTTTTCAAAGCTCATAAGTATGGGGTATAGGCACCTAATGATTAGGTTTGTCGTACCTTCTGTTTTCTGAGACTTGACCACTTGATAGTCGGATCGCACTGAGCGGATAGTCGTGTAGATTTTCTGCACGAATTCAAAGTCCTGCTCCAAGGGTAAACTCCTGTGTATATCGTATACTTCCTGGAAAAGAGAAATAAAACCAAACAAGCAATGGATAAACAGTATATTCGAAATGAAAATAGAATATACCTTGTTTAACCTGCTCGAATGAGACTAAAAAGTCGCTTTACCCCAGCAGTCTAAACAAGGTCTCGTGTATTGAGAAGAGACTAACCCAAGAGTAAACTTAGGTGTTGTTTATGAACAGAATTAGGCTAAGCTAGGCTTGCGAGCGCTAGTGTTTCTACGGTTTGGCAATTGAAGTGGTAACGTACGCAAGTCTAGGCTTGAGCTAGGAAATAAATCTTTTTTTTTTTCACAGTAGGTTTTTTTTTTTTTTTTTTTTTTTTTTAAGTAACTTATACTCTTCACAAAAACCTTCCCCCAACCTGTGAAGAGTATAAGTTACTTGTGTTCTTCTTTTCAAGATGAATCTTCACAAAGTCACGTCAGAATCTATCAGTATGTTCTTTTACGAGTTCCGTCCGCTTAGTTTTAACTACGGATTCCTTTTCGGGTGAATTACTAAGGCTGATGATATCCAATATGTACCTGTTTAATACCTGAGTAAGGGTAAAAACTCCGGAATTTTCCATTAGGTGTCCAAGCAATCATTTAGAAGGGTTAAATTCTCAGCCCTAGTTTTTCCTTATGCAAAAGTACTCACTCTAGACAATTTTTTATGCCTACCCTAGGAACAGGAAAAAAGGGGAATTTTTTTCATGTGATTTTGATGTCATATTTCTCATCAATCAAATACATATTCAATTGTTGTTGTAAATTGACCATTGTACAATGTACTTCAATGTATTTTATGTGCAAATAAAACATATTCTATTCTATTCTATTCTACATAAGCCCCGGATTCAGACTGCGATACTCTTTAGTCCTAGACTGGCAGTATGAAACAAGGTCATCATCAAATTTTAAGTCGTTCCAGAAATAGGTCAACTGTATAAGGTATATTGATGTATTCTATCCTATTCTGATGATTGAGTAAATGAAAGACTTGTTATACTGTCATGTCTACAAAGTTGTGAAAAAGCTGTCTGCTTTACCACAAAGATTCATGATTTGATATTTCCTATTCTCACGGTACCGCCCTCAGGACTGGGCAGAGAAACTGATTCAGCGAAACGCATTCGAACATCGGCCGGACGAGACTCTTTAGTCCTAGACTGGCAGTATGAAACAAGGTCATCATCCAATCTTAAGTCGTTCCAGAAATAGGTCAACTGAATAAGGTATATTGATATATTCTATCCTATTCTGATGATTGAGTAAATGAAAGACTTGTAATACTGTCATACCCACAAAGTTGTGAAAAAGCTGTCTGCTTTACCACAAAGATTCATGATTTTTGATATTTCCTATTCTCACGGTACCTCCCTCAGGACTGGGCAGAGAAACTGATTCAGCGAAACGCATTCGAACATCGGCCGGACAACGCGTACGGTGAAAACATCTACATGCGCGGTGGCACCAGCCCCATCACCGATGAACAAGCGGTGCAGAATGCGGTGGACAGTTGGTACAACGAAATCAAAGACTACAAACTGTTTGGCCGCGAGCCCACCATGCAGGAGCTTATGTCTGGGAGTCCCACAGGTAGGTGTTTTTATTTTTATTTCTTTAATTATTATTAGTTTTCTTTTTTTTAGGGAGGTTTGATAGAGGGAATTCTGACAACGAAAGTCTGGCAGGTTTGATAGAGGGAATTCTGACAACGAAAGTCTTATCGTCCCGAAATCGAAGAGAAGAGGATAAGGCGAAAGTCAGCCGTTCTGAGAACGAACCTTATCTGTCTGTGATAAAGTTCCTCCGGGCGGGAATCGAACCTACGACCAAAAAACTTCTCCTATTTAGACACCATTTTCTCTAAAAGCTTTTTTTATATATATAAATAAAGCATTGAAAAAGTTCAAAGTTAGGGGCAAAAAAGTAAAAGTTCGTGGTTCAAGTCCAAGCAAAGATTTTAACTTGTCCTTGGCATTGGTAGAGAATGGCATTGGTAGAGAATGGCATTGGTAGAGAATGCCATCGGCATTAACCCCACCCTCGATCAAACTTTAGTTTGTACCTTTAAATTATGTTACCATTTGTATATATTTATTTTGTAAATAAAGTTTGGTCTAATTGTTTAATAATAATTAAATTTAGCACATTATTTCTGAACTTGTGAGAAGCACTGATGAAATTCCACCGTTTTATCATCTCAATTATCTTGCACCAATGTTTTTAATCATTCACAGGTCATTTCACTCAGCTGATATGGAAGGGTACCAAAGCGGTCGGCATTTTTGTGAGAAGCACTGATGAAATTCCACCGTTTCAACATCTCAATTATCTTGCACCAATGTTTTTAATCATTCACAGGTCATTTCACTCAGCTGATATGGAAGGGTACCAAAGCGGTCGGCATTGGGATCGCTAAGGGAGATCAGAACCGAGTAGTAGTCGTGGCCAACTATTCACCTGCCGGTAATGTGGTCAGATATTTCAACGAGAATGTTCCCAATGTAGTCAAGAAATAATATGGTGGTAAAACCAAGACAGAAGGTGGAAAAAAATAGACAAAATAAAATTATAAGCAAACTTGTAATCCAATTTTGGAAAAACATTCCCCTAAAGTGTGTCCAAACATAGTTGACCGGCCGTCCATCGACGAGTTGAATCTATGTCGAGGCAATGTGGACCGCTCAGTCGACATCGATCGACGCGCGACGGCCGGTCGACTATGTGTCGGCACACCTTGTTCATGTCGGTATACGACCCTTCGCAAGGGGGGACAATATAATAGTGCTTATTTATACTGCTCGCATAGGACTGAAAAGTCCCTTTACTCCAGCAGTAGGCTACTACTATTATTGTGGTCAACTGATAACTTGTTTAGAGGAACCTGGCAACAGAAATCAATCACTTATTTACACAGAAGAAAAAAAGGGATTTTTTTTCTAAGTCAGATTTTAAACCACATTAAATACACCAATTTTCTAATGGATCCTGATTTACATTTACTTAATTTCTTCCGTCTGCTTAATTTGAGTATTTTTGGTCAAAAACGAATTAATTCCGCTTAAATTGAGGGTCAAAAAAGATAATAATAGTGCTTATTTATACTGCTCGCATAGGACTGAAAAGTCCCTTTACTCCAGCAGTAGGCTACTACTATTATTGTGGTCAAAATTCTCAAATTATATTGAGGATAAAATTCCATACCTCGGCTGGGATTGAACCCACGCCCTCCTGTTCACCAGGCGACTACACCATCGAGGCAGGTACTACACCACCGAGGCAGGTGAAAATGAAAAACAACTGAAAAAAAGAAGAAAAATAAATCCCCTCACCTGTCGAGCTATAGATGCAAAGCGAGGCATAGTCTTAGGTATATTGTTATATCCGTACGCAATAGCTATGTCTTCATAAATATCACACCAATATAAATATATCAATTTTTTATTAGACGAACTGCTCAACTATAGAGTTGCCAATTGACACAGTATACTAAGTCAGAAACAAATGTTATAAATTACAAAGAATTAATTTGGCGATGGGATTAGTACACAAACAAAGGAGAAAGATTAAAACCCAGTACAAAGCTTAGCCTTGACCACTACACCACCGAGGCAGGTACTACACCACCGAGGCAGGTGAAAATGAAAAACAACTGAAAAAAAGAAGAAAAAAATCCCCTTACCTGTCGAGCTATAGATGCAAAGCGAGGCATAGTCTTAGGTATATTGTTATATCCGTACGCAATAGCTATGTCTTCATAAATATCACATGTGTGAATTATATCATGTCTGGTAGGTGGAATAGACACAGATAACTCTGCTCCAGAACCAAGGATCTTTGTCTGCAGACACATCTTGGTCAGGAGACTGGCCACCTTGTCTGTAGACTCACTGAAACACAAACCATTCAAAGGATCTTTGTCTGCAGACACATCTTGGTCAGGAGACTGGCCACCTTGTCTGTAGACTCACTGAAACACAAACCATTCAAAGAAATAAGTTTGCTATTAAACCCAATGGAGCAGTTGCTATTATTGATAAAAGGTCGATTCCTACGTAAAAAGCTGTGAAAAATCCAAATATGAGGTCAAAACTCCGAAAAAGTAACTTTAAAAGGTCAAAAATTCAATTTTTAATTGCCGTTCTGATGAAAAAGTCCAAAGAGTTGTGACGTCAGATTTCACGTCAAAATGCGCAGAAACGCTTGCGCACAAACAAACGAAGCGGGAGTCACGAATTATGATGTCATCGCCTACGGGAGCGTATGGCGTGACGTCAAACTTCACGATTTACCGGTATTTTTAAATCGATTTATCTCAGTGTCTAGAAGTCGTAGAAGAAAAATTCTGTTAGTCCTCATTTTTCCTGCTCTATGACTTTGAAACATCACCCAAGTAAGCGCAACTGATCTATTAGAGTTCATAGAAAACTACGATCGATGGAGAGAAACCACCTCTGTGGCGGAGTGGTCAAGAGCATTGACTCTCAACCCGGAGGTGTTGAATTCAAATCCCGGTCAGGGCGCGAACTTCTCCCTCCTTGAATAGGCACGGAAGTAAAAGAATGTGTCTTGAAGTAATGCGAAAGCAGGGCACAATCTAAAAAATGAAAAAAATGCAACAATAGACCCCCCCCACCCCCACTGAAATGGTCCCCAGATTTATAAAATCCAGAAACAGAAAAAATATCAGAACCAGGCCACAGGATTGCAATCCACGGTACCGGGTTCGATTTAAAAAAAAAAAAAAAACTCTGTTCCTAATTAAATATCACAAACAGCTAGTGTGCAAATGACTATTCTAGTCTGTTTTATTCTCTACTTACGTTATGCCGATATACTTGGTAGCTTTCTTCACGTTGACCACTTCCTTTCTGACTTTGAGTTCCGGGTATCGAGCAGACGTACCGTCACTTCTCAGCACCTCACAGCTTTCCACGTGGTACTTGTCCTCACAATACTGACTAAACATTGTCACCAGTGTGTCTAATACTATCTTGGCCTGTGGGACGGAACAAGAGCAGACGTCCCGTCACTTCTCAGCACCTCACAGCTTTCCACATGGTACTTGTCCTCACAATACTGACTAAACATTGTCACCAGTGTGTCTAATACTATCTTGGCCTGTGGGACGGAACAAATGAGACTTTGTTATATCGAGGTAAGTATATTCAAAATCTAAAGTCACTCTAATAGGTAGGTATATATTAATCATCAACAGAGCATCAAATGAATAAGTTTGTATTAAAGTACACAACTAAGTACTTATCATATGCTAGTTTTGTAAAGAATGAAACTTATTATCATTAAGTTCTATTAAAAATCTAAAAGAAGCCAGCCTAGTTAGCTTGGACGGTAGCGCGTTTGCCTTGAAATCGCTAGGTCGCGGGTTCGATTTCCGCCCGGAGTGAACATTAGGGTGCCTAAAAGAAAAAAAAAATCTGGTGTGAACATCACACGACTTTCCTTATCCTATTGAATGATGCTTATTTCCGCCCGGCGTGAACATTAGAGTGCCCAGTGGCGTAGCGTCCATGTAGGGCGTGTATGGCGGCGATACACTCGAAATTTCACTCAAATACCCTTAAATATTGAGTGCCTAAAAGAAAAAAAAAGACTGTGTGATCTCGGAACGGCTGGCTTTCTCTTATGCTGTCTTCTTTCTCCCTTCGCTTTCGGAACGATACGACCTTAGCAGTTTCAGTTCCCTCTAGCAAAGCTCCATCAGTTAGCAGAATGACTTACTTTGGTCAAATCGGTGGCAGTGCATTCGATGAATATGTTCCTCGTGTTGACCGAGATACGCGAGTGATGGGAATTGATAATGGGCGGCAGTGAGAGTACAACACCGTTCTGATCTGTGATTACCGGATACACGGGACTGTCTCGGATGATCGGCAAATACTGTTTCAATTGAGAGTGCGTCTGAGAAGAGAAACAAGAGTTGAATGGGCTGTAGAGCACTTTAATTCCAATTAAAATATCTTATTAAGAACTCTTTAAAGTACCAAACTTATATTTCGGTATTATAAATAGCCCCCTTTTTTTTCTCTATTTTTCAATTTATTGTATTTAATTGTAATTTAAAATGTTCAAAATAAAATAAAGAAAGTATTGTCAAAAAAAAATCATACCCATCTGTTCCAGATGTGTAAACAAAACATGACGTTCTTGCCCCGTTTGAACTTTCGCAGTCCAAACACACCTTCAACAGAACCTTGAGACTTCAGACATCAGACTGATAGCAAACTTATGACGCGCGCAGGGTTTTCAATTTCCAGATTCGCGTTTATCAGTCAATCAGAGGGACAGGCCCGCGTTCGGTGAAAAAGCTTCGCAATGGGAAGTTAATTTGCATTGAAATGGGGGACTTTTCTGACGAAATTCCCGAGTGCGGAGTTCAGAGTGTAGATTGTACTCCAAGAGTTATGACGTAATGTTGAAAACTAAACTTTATAGCAGAACAGAATTTTAGGTAAATTACATGTCATATTCAAAATCATAATATTGTAATTAAAAAATAGAATTGATAGAAATTGAACATTGTACAACAAACATCATAATAATGTTCCGGTGACGTCAAACTATTGCGGAAAAAGTGCAAAGGTTGCGCTGCGCGCTTAGCAGATCAGCTGAGATCAATAAGCCCCAGGAGATTTAGCCAAGTTGTTGATTCATTTGGGTTGACTTACGTTGATTGATGTTGATACTAGTAGTAAACTTTGATACGTCTCGTCGAGTCAAAATCAACAGCAAACTTGCAACACGAAAAAAATAATCAACAAAAGCGAGGCCTTTGATCGAGCGTTCCAGAGCAAAGGTTGCCGACTTTTTGCGAAGTTCTATAAAAAAAAAAAAAAAAAATAATAAAAATAAAAAAAAACATAAAGGTGTTACTTCACCTTGGTGCTTGAAGCTAAAATGTAAACGTAAGGTTTTATAACAAGTAATAGTGCTTATTTATACTGCTTGAATGAGTCCCCTGTAGGCAAAGTAGGTGTTGACAAAAAGCCCACTCTGAGGCAAAGAGTGTAGGGGCAAAGAGGCCCAAAAAATGGGTTAAGCTTATGGGAATCTGCGAAGGTGTTGGATGGAGTTGGAAAATAACCCCAGTAACCAATTTCCATTCCAACCATATCCCGAAAGGAAGATACACTCTAATCCCTGGAAATAGCTAGAGACTAGAAGTGAGCAATGCATGAGGAGGGACCTTGGTCTTCCGCCTATGAGTAACTGTTGGTCATACAAATGGCTCAATGTTGATCTCCAGTATGGAACATGGCAGAGTGAGCTCAAACTTGCCCAGCACCTGAAATCAGAACCAGTAGGATGGTTAGGTGGACGAGAATGCCGGGTAAATTTAACAACAAATAACTTGATTTAATAAATAAATAAAAAATGAAATTATTGTCAAAATCAAATCATCAGTTTTTTTGTGGTACAAAGCAAAGTTTTTTTGTGGTGTCTTTAATGTTCTTTGTCTTTTGTGTTTAACGTGTGTTTCACAATATTGTAGAATATTGATAAACATTAAATAAAGTTACATTTATGTTATTTAAAAAAAAGAGCTTCCTCGCAACTTTTGTGGGTGCAACAACATTATTAAGAGCCTCCTTGCCTCCTTTAGTATTAGTTCTCATTAATCATCAATCTTTTTACACTGGTAATGCCGCCACTGGTCGCTACTCAATCAAAGCAGCTACTCAATTGTCCTCACGAGGCTAAGTGCACCCCAATCTCCAAGCACAGAGCCAAAAAAAAACTTCGACCCCACCGGGAATCGAACCTGGGACCTCCGGCGTGACGTGCAAGCCTAGTGTGATACCCACTCGGCCACGGAGGTTGCTTTTTACTTTCCTTATCCTATAGGAAGGAAAGTAATGTAATCGGGTCAAATTTTCGATGGTAAGCGCTAGGTCGCGGGTTCGATTTCCGCCCGGAGTGAACATTAGAGTGCCCAGTGGCGTAGCGTCCATGTAGGGCGTGTATGACGGCCATACACTCGAAATTTCACTCAAATACCCTTAAATATTGAGTGCCTAAAAGAAAGAAAAAAAAGAGTGTGTGATCTCGGAACGGCTGGCTTTCTCTCATGCTGTCTTCTTTCTCCCTTCGCTTTCGGAATGATACGACCTTAGCAGTTTCAGTTCCCTCTAGCAAACCTCCATCAGTTAGCAGAATGACTTACTTTGGTCAAATCGGTGGCAGTGCATTCGAGTCTTTGTTTTCGTCCAAGTTACGTTTAATGTCCAAGTCTCGTGCTGTTCTGATGGATTTTGAAACAATATTTCTCACTCTCTTGTAATCGTCTATCTGTCTGTAAACAAAATATCTCGAGAACGGCAAGAGCTAGAGACTGGCGGTTTTCGGTGTAATTTAACAATATCTCGGGAACGATATAAGCTAGAGACTTGAAATTTGGTATGTAGTTCATAAATATGACAAGGATGCAACACAAAACGTTTGGTTAAAATAGGTGCAGCGGTTGGGGGTATTTTGATCGCTTTTTGGCGGTTTTCAGCTATACTGACTAAGTGGTTAGAGATATTGTAAATGTTAGGGTAAAAGAACACTCAAATAAGCATCATTCAATATCAATAGGATAAGGAAAGTCGTGTGATGTTCACACCAGATTTTTTTTTTTTTTTAGTTTAGTTTAGTTTATCTACCTACCTCAGGATGAAGCACACCCATCGTTCCAATCTTGCTCCCGCGTAGCATAACATTCGCGCATCGTTGCGGGAAGAAAGTTGCATTGTCCGCCGCCTGAATACAATAGCCTTCGGTCTTATCCAGGGGAATTTGCAGAAGTTGCATCACTCGATCCAGAAGACCGTGGATGATCTCGAACCCGGGACTCTTGTTGTAGTAGACCGCCACCAGGTTCCGCTGATTACGGGCGCCTACCTCTGTGAAACGAAAAATGGTTTAATTGGTTTATGGACTTTTTTTTCTTTTTTTGGGAAATGAATTTTATTCGTCTCGGGGATAAAATGCTGAATTTCAAATTAAATGCTTGTTACAAATGTCATTCCCCCGCTTGATATAGGTATTACGCTAAATTTTAGGAATTGAGTTGGACTCGAACCACCAAACTTCAGATTCAAAGAGCCTTTAACGGATTGGTGGACGGAGGAGATAAGCCGTACCTAGAAACGCTTTTTTCTTCACAAGGATGAGTGCACCTCGAATAGCAAGCGCAGCTGTACAGGCTCTAGATTTCGACCCTGACAGGAATTGAACCCGAGACCTCCAAAGTGCAAGTCTAGAAACCCTCTCAACCACGGAGCTTCCCTAAAAACATTAGCAGAGCTGTTTTACTTAAAAATAACTTCCGCCATGTTGGATATTACCTCTCGAATAAAATTCTTCAAGTAGGTATGCGTGCAAAAAAGTTGAAAAAAAAAGCTTCTCTCTTTTTAATAGCATCAAGGGTGCAATTGGCCTCGCGTTGAAAATCCTTTTATCCCGTTTTCATTTTTAAATTTTCTTCTATCTGCAAAAAATACCCACTTCTACGTTAGATAAAGTTCAGATTATTACCCCATTTACCTCGGGTAGAGAGAAAAAAAAAAAAAAAAAAATTGGATTTTTAGTTTATCTACCTACCTCAGGATGAAGCACACCCATCGTTCCAATCTTGCTCCCGCGTAGCATAACATTCGCGCATCGTTGGGGGAAGAAAGTTGCATTGTCCGCCGCCTGAATACAATAGCCTTCGGTCTTATCCAGGGGAATTTGCAGGAGTTGCATCACTCGATCCAGAAGACCGTGGATGATCTCGAACCCGGGACTCTTGTTGTAGTAGACCGCCACCAGGTTCCGCTGATTACGGGCGCCTACCTCTGAGAAACGAAAAATGGTTTAATCGGTTTATGGACTTTTTTTTCTTCTTTTTTTGGGAAATGAATTTTATTTGTTTCGAGGATAAAATGCTGAATTTCAAATTAAATGCTTGTCACAAATGTCATTCCCCCGCTTGATATAGGTATTACGCTAAATTTTAGGAATTGAGTTGGACTCGAACCACCAAACTTCAGATTCAAAGTCCACCGTCCTAACCACTACGGTTGTTTTTGATTGGGAAAAAAATATTTCACCGCCGTTTTGATTTCGTAGCAAATGAAAAAACTGCGACATTAGACTCTTGGGGTCTGTGTCGTAGCATGCCCATCCCGTAGTATGCCTCTCATCAGATGGGCGATAAGAGACACAATACTTCCCATTTAGGTGCTGGGTCTAACCACTAAGGTTGTTTTTGATTGGGGAAAAAAATATTTCAACGCCGTTTTGATTTCGAAGCAAATGAAAAAACTGCGACATTAGACTCTTGGGGTCTGTGTCGTAGCATGCCCATCCCGTAGCATGTCCCTCAACAGATGGGCGATAAGAGACACAATTCTTCCGATTTAGGTGCTGGGTCAACACGAGAACACCAGAAAGTAACCCGTTGAAATATTTGCAATCGAAAAACGAGCACGAATTTTTGTCAACGGTGGGATTCGAACCCAGGACCTTCTGCTTGGCAACTGGGCTAACCGTGCCGTGCGTGTACTACTCACCGGCTGTGGCGTCCTTGTAGACAATATCGGATATTTCGAACAGTTTCAGAGGCAAAGGCATCTTCTTATTGGCCGCCAATGTTTTGAGTAACCCGGGTACCAATGTGGTGCGAGCTATCTGGAACTCTAGTGTCTTCGGGTTGCCAATATGAACAGCAGGGATATCCTCCATCTTCTGACGAAGCTTGACGGACACATCGTCCCTGGAACACTGAAGAGGTGGGGAAAGTGGTTGAAATAAAATAGAACTTGGCGTCGTTTCTCAACATAGGTTCGACTTACCAATCTTAGGCAACACTTGTTTATTTATTTACCTAATTTACGGGATCTAACCCATTATATAAACAAAATTATTTAATTTATAAAATGTTTATAAACAAAATTCCCTAGTTGGAGGAAAAAAAATAGCTAATGTAATAAACCTACCTAATGAAATTAATCCTAACAATAAAAAGAACAAGTAATGATAAAGAGTTTATTGATGCAGCGAGTCGAACTTGTTTCGAATGTTGAGCAACTCCCAAGATAAAACCTAGTACAACCAGCCTAGTTAGCTTGGAGGGTAGCACATTCGTCTTGTAAGCGCCAAGTCGGGGGTTCGTATCCTGTCCGGGGCGAACTTTATCCTAAACTGTCCTCCTTCTCTCTTTCGTTACGATAGTCCCCTCTATCACACCTCTCTCAAAAAATAATAATAATAAATACCTACCAAAGCAAAGGTGAGAACCTCTGTGAAGCCTGCCTGAGCTATGTCCCCTCTCAACTGATCTGATAACTTACCCAGTTAGCTTGGAGGGTAGCACATTCGTCTTGTAAGCGCCAAGTCGGGGGTTCGTATCCTTTCCGGGCGAATTTTATCTTAAACTGTCCTCCTCTCTTTCGTTACGATAGTCCCCTCTATCACACTTCTCTCAAAAAATAATAATAAATACCTACCAAAGCAAAGGTGAGAACCTCTGTGAAGCCTGCCTGAGCTATGTCCCCTCTCAACTGATCTGACAACTTGTTTAGAGGAACCTGGCAACAGAAATCATTCAAGAACAGAGAACATTACTTATTTACACAGAAGAAAAAAAGGGATTTTTTGTTTTTGTTTTGTTTTTGTTTTGTTTTGTTTTTTTTTTTTTTTTTTTTTTTTTGTTTTTTTTTTTTTTTATTTTTAAAAAAAAAAAACGGACATTTTTTTGGGTGGAGCCCGGGGCAGATTTTATCATGAATGGAAAAAGTTCGTTCCCTTCTATGACAGCAGTTATACAGTGACTTCTTCCTATCCTTTCCTACGTAAATAGGGTCGGCGTTTCTCGTCAGTCTCTTCCAGGTAGCCCTATTAACCCTTTAATGCGCAAGATCATCAATTTTGCTCAAATTTTAGTATGCTATAGGTCTTTGGTCATAGAGACCGGAATGGAAAATGAAAATTTTACTATCTCAATTTTTAACCCCCATTTGGCCAATTTTCCAAATGTTGCAGAACTACAACATTGCGCATTAAGGGGTTAAATATTATAAGAAATTTCATCTACCTATGAGTCAAATTTTACCATTTTGGCGAAAAATTTGCCGAATTTTATTAAAAATCGAATGAACCATTCCTGAGTTATGGCCATCCAAACAATCTTGAGTTAGCTTGGTTGGTAGAGCGTCTGTCTTGTAAGCGCTAGGTCGCGGGTTCGATTTCCACCCAGGGCGGGTTTTATCCTGAACGTATAATGTTCGTTCTCGAAACGGCTGGCTTTCTCCTATCCTGTCTTCCTTCTCCCTTCGATGTCGGGACTATAAGACCATAGCAGTTACAGTTCCCTCTATTACAAAAAAAAAAAAATCAAAGAACCGTCGGCGTCGAGTCGCAAAATATGCAAAATATATGCACGAAATATGCAATGAGCCTCTGTGTCCCTTACAGGTCCATCCAAGAAACCGAAACTACAAGGCGTGGGGAATGAAGAAGAGATGAGAGATGCTGAACGGTCACCAGAACCTGATACAGAGCAGTATTTAGAACAAGAACAGTATTTAGAACTAGAGCAGTTTGTAGATCAAGATGTTTCCACTCAGCATAGTGAGAATCTGGAGTATAATGAACAAGATGATATGACAGGAGCTGATGAGGTAAGTCGAATGCTCCAAAATTTCGGAGTCCGGCCTACAGAAAAGGAGCACTAGTGAAACCTCGAGGGGACAGAAAGTAAACCTATTTGAAATATTTGTAATCGAAAAATGAGTTTTTTTCTTCTTTCAAACCCGGAACTTTTTTTAAGGGGTTTGACAGAGGTAACTGTAACTGCTAAGGTCTTATCGTCCCTAAAGAGAAAAGAGAAGGAAGACAGGATAGGAGAAAGCCAGCCGTTCTGAGAACGAACATTATCCCATCAGGATAAAATCCAACCCGGGCGGGAATGCAACCCGCGACCTAGCACTTGACAGGTATTAGACGCGCTACCAACCAAGCTAACTAGGCTGGCTACCGAAATTCTTTTTTTCACGTGTGAGAGACGGCTCAGATGGTCTAGAAAGAACACAATACTTCCCATTTAGGTGCTGGATCAACAGGAGAATACCAGAAAGTAACCCTTTGAAATGTTTGTAAAAAAAAAAAAAGTTTTTTTGGTGGGCATGAGGAATCGAACCCGGAACCTTTTGTAGGCGCCTTACCAAAAGGTTAACCGTGTCCCCGAAATATGTTTCTTTTGTTTCAGGAGAAGTCGAAATACTTCAGCACCGAGGATGATATTTTGGAGGAAGCACCGGGTAGTGTGTTCTCTCTGTATGATGAAGATGTAGGAAGCTCGGTGGTGTCTGATCAATATGATATGGGAATCTTCTCTGATAACGATCAAAGTCAGAGTGGATTTGACGGTAAGTAACTTTCTATCTCTCTCGCCCTCTATATCTGGGTCAGATTCCTTTTTTTATCTACTTAATAAAAATCTTTAAAAAAAGGTACCTACCTCGTAAAAGAAAAATGTGCATCGCCTCTTCGGGAATGGAAGAGTTTGGTCAGAAAATTTCCGCCCCGGCTGGGATTCGAACCTAGCACCTCCGGTTTTAAAGTCAAAGCTCTTGACCATTTTTATGTAGGTACTTTTTACTTTCCTTATCCTATAGGAAGGAAAGTAATGTAATCGGGTCAAAATTTTTTAATCAAATTTCAGCATCATTTTCATTTGTCTATTCCACAGGGAATTTGAGTTTGGATTTGAACAACGCAAGTTTCCCAGACCAAGATGTAGGGGATAGAGCTGGGTTCTTCAATTTCAACACCGGACAAGACCCCAGTATGCAGTTCAACTTTTTCTGAGAAAATCAGTTTCCCACTTTAGTTATTAAAATGTATTATCTTACCTTCAGGAGGATTTAACATTATTTTCACTACGTTCACATACTTAAGCTGATTCCTTTATTTATTTTTCTATACTTTTTGCTAAATTTCAATATTAGTTACGTAATGAAATAAAGATACCCAGTTAAAGCTACCTATACCTACTTACAATAATGCATAAATATAGTAAATATGACCAGTGTTATTATAGGGTTAGGTTAAATGCAAGAAGGAGTTTTCACAATTAGAGCAGTGATTAGTGTTATAGGGTTAGGTTAAATTCAAAAAGGAGCTTTTCTCTTCCACGGATGTGACTTCTGCATAATTACCGATAATAAATATGAATTTTGAAAAATAAGAAAGCTACAAGTGAATGCATAGGAAAAGGTATTATTCTTAGTATAAAAATTTAATATTGACTCTTGGCACTTTAGTCAGTTTGCCAGAAAGGTTGCAACATCTGGGGCCAGTCTGTAATCTGTAAAGCTATATGATAGGTACTTGACCAAACAGGTACATTTAGGCTGGGATATAATATGATCTTATATTGAAGTGTTCATTATGCTTGGGACATGCTTGGAAACTAAGCTTGATAGTAGACCCAGAGGAAAGTTAAAAAGGTTGACTGGACAGAATTTGTCCTTGATTGTTTTTGTCTTTTGACTATTCTTAGCCTGTAGTAAGTCCTTTAGTGAGACCTGCCAAGAGGATGGCTAGATAAAGAATCTTAGGGCCACAAACTGATACAAGGGAGTATAAATAAGGCTGTCTCAGGAGTCCACTCAAGAGGTAACAAACTTTCAACTTACTGTATGTCTGTCCAAGAGCTTTGAACAGTGAGTCCCGTTTTACTCCAATAGTCGGCATGTTCCTGGGGCGATTAACATCAAGCTACTTTAGCAAAATGGTCAGTAGACTACTGACTGGGAGAGCTCTCATGAAAATCACTTATCACAGGCAAAACTCCACAGATAACAGGATAATTTATTATGCCACAAATTAACAAATGACAGATTTCACATATCACACATGCAAATTTTGCTGATAGGGTGATAGGTTAGAAATTCGTATTAAACAAAAAAGGGGACTGCCTAAAAGAAGAGAGAAGCGGATTGTAAAAATGCGGCTCGTGACAAAAAAAATGGTGGTGTACAATCACGTCGATCACGTTTCACCCATTTTTACATTTTTTTAGCTAAATTCCTTTTTTCAACGGTTTTCCGACCAGTTTCGTAATTTTTGATTTTTTTTTTTATTTAAATCGTCATTCTGAATTTGAATAAAAAAAAATCGTCTTCTCAACCTCTACTTTTTGTTATTTTTTTGAAGTGATAAAATGTCGAAGGAACACAACATTTCCCAAATCGCGGCTCAAACGGCCTACATGAAAAGCCAACATGATCTCAAACTCGCAGAGATAAAAAGTAAGTAGGTGGTAGAGGTACCTTATCGATGCCGACACTATTTAGGCAGGTACTTAGCTATATAGTTTATAATATTTATTACTTTCCTTATCCTAATATAGGAAGGAAAGTAATGTAATCGGGTCAAATTTTCGATGGTACCTAGCTATATAGTTCATAATATTTAACCCATTTTTTCCCCTCTAGAGAGAGGCTTTAGGATGAAACTTTTTCTTCCAGGACTTGAGAATCGACTCAGTGCTGTCACCAGGAAAACAAGGAAGATAAACGAGAAACTCGTGGATGTTGAAGAGAAAAAGAAGAACTACAAAATGAAACAGAAAGAAGCCTTATCGGACAGAGAAAGGTACATACCTACGTAAAGAAAATAGGTACCTACCATCTACCTATTTTTTTTTCTTCTTCTTTATTTTAAGTAAAAATCTATGACCCTTTCAAATCTTGCGTTCTTATTGGGACACCCTTTATGTACCTACGAGAAAAATAAATGGAACTGATGTTGATGTATGTTACATGGACATAAGGGGGTTTCTTTTCTTCGTTGTGCGCATTGCATACTCTGATAAATACCTGGCATTCATACAAAATGTTGGTTAGAACTTCGCTTCACAGCCTAGTAGACTGCTTAGCTTAGAGGGTAGCGCGTCCGCCTTGTAAGCACTAGGTCGCGGGTTCAATTCGCGGCCCGGGGCGGATTTTGTCCTGAACAGTTGAGGTTCATTCTCGGAACGGCTGCCTTTCGCCTATCCCGTCCTCCTTAATTCTCTCTTCCATTTCGGGACGCAACCTTAGTAGTTATACAGTTCCCCTCTATCAAGCCAGCCTAGTTAGCTTAGTTTGTAGTGCGTCTGCCTTGTAAGCGCTAGGCCGCGGGTTCGATTCCCGCCCGGGGCGGATTTTATCCTGCTGGGATAATGTTCGTTCTCGGAACGGCTGGCTTTCTCCTATCCCATCTTCCTTATCTCTCTTTCAAACCTCTTTAAAAAAAAAACGCTTTTCCAGACAACTGTTGTCGAATGAATATCTGAGTCAAAGCGTATCGGATGTGGAAGATCAAACGATAGCATTGGAGAGCAAGGTGAATGAATTGGAAAGCCACTGTCAGGCCAATATCAATAAGAACAAGAACAAATTGCTTGAACTACGGGTAAATATGGTAGAACACATAACACAATACATTAGAATTGATATTATTATAAGAATAAACGGACAAACAGACCAATTACAACCCGACACCAGCAATATCAGTACTGGGTTGCGGAAACTTTTCTTCTTATATCTTTTTTCAATGTATATTATTATTATTATTATTATTATTATTATTATACCTGTTATTGAATTATTATTATTGTATAAATAAATGGAAAGTATTGTTTGAAAAATTAAATGCAAGATCGTTGAGTTAATCTCATTTCCTTCAACTATTACCTAGTTACCTACCCCGCGGCGGGCCCAACAATAACACATTGACTGCACTAGTTCTCAATGGATTATTGAAGTGAACCAACATTTTGCGTGGTTGGTGTCCGGATGGGTGAATCTGGGCAGCTAGCCTAACCATTTAGGCTGGGTGAGGTGTGAGGAAGGGGGTAGCTTCTCACCGAATGGAAAATATAGGTAACCCACGTTACTAAAAACCTTTACAGTTATAATATAATATGTTTACCTACAGTGACATTAACCCATTTTATCATTAAATAATAATAATAATTATTATTATTTGTTTCTTTTTCTCGTAGAAAATGGTGAACAATATTCCTCTGATGATGGAGCTGACTCAGATTCAGACAGAACATGAAATCCTGACTCGACAGAATCAGAAGCTTACCGAGGAAATAACTGGACTTGAGAATCAGATTGTACAACTTCGTATTCATCAAAGTAAGTACCTATTCATAAAAGCACCTTGAAAAAAGTATCTGTAACACTACGTTAAATCACTGAAGTTGAACGATGTTGTGCGTGGTTGGTATCTGGATGCTGGCTATTTCGGAACAGACCTTAGCTTCCTTAGCAGAAGACTACTAAAATAAAAAAGTGTTTTGCATATTGCATACTTCAATAAATACTCGGCATTCATACAAATTATTACACTCCTGTTTTGAAAGTGAGAGCTAAATACATAATTATGTACCTACCTACACCTACGTAGGTACTTACCTCAGCTGACAGTAATACTTACCTTACGTAGGTTATAGCTGCCTAAAACTTCGAATACTTGACGTTCGCGGGTCCCCGGCACGCTTGAAGTAAAGAAAATCAAGTGTGACGGAAACGAATTGAACGGCAACAGAGAAGGTCTTATCGTCTCGAAATCGAAGAGAGAAGGAGGAGAGAATTGGAGAAAGCGAGCCGTTCTGAGAACGAAACTTATCTATTCAGGAGAAAGTTTGCCACATCGCTCCAGGCGGGAATCGAACCCACGACCCACAACCTAGTAGCCTGTATTAACAAAATATCCTGAACTTTGACACTTCCATCCCCACCACTCACTCTCAGAAGGTCTGACAGACGTAGGTCTGAAGCTTTTCCCGCCACACACGTTAAGACGGTCAGGGCCGGAGTAGCCCCCCGCGGGGCCCGGGGCAGTTTCAAAAGCGCGGGGACCCCAGGACCTACCCCCCTCCCTACTAGAAAACACTTCTATACCTACCTATTTGTAGATCATCAATTTTGCTCAAATTTTAGTATGTTATAGGTCTTTGGTCATAGATACCGGAATGGAAAATGAAAATTTTACTATCTCAATTTTTAACCCCCATTTGGCCAATTTTCCAAATGTTGCAGAACTACAACATTGCGCATTAAGGGGTTAAATATTATAAGAAATTTCATCTACCTATATGTGTCAAATTTTACCATTTTGGCGAAAAAATTTGCCGAATTTTATTAAAAATCGAATGCACCATTCCTGAGTTATGGCCATCCAAACAATCTTGAGTTAGCTTGGTTGGTAGAGCGTCTGTCTTGTAAGCGCTAGGTCGCGGGTTCGATTTCCACCCAGGGCGGGTTTTATCCTGAACGTATAATGATCGTTCTCGGAACGGCTGGCTTTCTCCTATTCTATCTTCCTTCTCCCTTCGATTTCGGGACGATAAGACCTTAGCAGTTATAGTTCCCTCTATTACAAAAAAAAAAATCAAAGAACCGTCGGCGTCGAGTCGCAAAATATGCAAAATATATGCACGAAATATGCAATGAGCCTCTGTGTCCCTTACAGGTCCATCCAAGAAACCGAAACTACAAGGCGTGGGGAATGAAGAAGAGATGAGAGATGCTGAACGGTCACCAGAACCTGATACAGAGCAGTATTTAGAACAAGAACAGTATTTAGAACTAGAGCAGTTTGTAGATCAAGATGTTTCCACTCAGCATAGTGAGAATCTGGAGTATAATGAACAAGATGATATGACAGGAGCTGATGAGGTAAGTCGAATGCTCCAAAATTTCGGAGTCCGGCCTACAGAAAAGGAGCACTAGTGAAACCTCGAGGGGACAGAAAGTAAACCTATTTGAAATATTTGTAATCGAAAAATGAGTTTTTTTCTTCTTTCAAACCCGGAACTTTTTTTAAGGGGTTTGACAGAGGTAACTGTAACTGCTAAGGTCTTATCGTCCCTAAAGAGAAAAGAGAAGGAAGACAGGATAGGAGAAAGCCAGCCGTTCTGAGAACGAACATTATCCCATCAGGATAAAATCCAACCCGGGCGGGAATGCAACCCGCGACCTAGCACTTGACAGGTATTAGACGCGCTACCAACCAAGCTAACTAGGCTGGCTACCGAAATTCTTTTTTTCACGTGTGAGAGACGGCTCAGATGGTCTAGAAAGAACACAATACTTCCCATTTAGGTGCTGGATCAACAGGAGAATACCAGAAAGTAACCCTTTGAAATGTTTGTAAAAAAAAAAAAAGTTTTTTTGGTGGGCATGAGGAATCGAACCCGGAACCTTTTTTGACCTCAGATTTGGATTTTTCACAACTTTTTACGTAGAAATCGACCTTTTATTAATAATATTTTCCCAATTGCAACTCCTCCATTAGGGGTACTAGGTACGAAAAAGTCTGAGAACCCCTGTATTGGGCATACCAAATCAACTCTTACATCGTCCTCACTTCTTTCTCCTCCTCTCACCAACATCATTGGTGCAGTGGTTAACGCGATAAAATTCGGATTTCGAATCTGGAGGAGGTTCGACTACCAAAACAAGCCATAATAAATATTATCCTGGTGGGGAACGACATTTGTGACAAGCATTTAAGATTCAAGCGATTTTATCCTTTGGGGAACGACATTTGTGACAAGCATTTCAGATTCAAGCGATTTTATACTTTCTCTCTCTCTTTCGTCTTCTCTCCTCGGCAGAGCGTCATCACAGAGATCCTAGAATACTCTCCCCTCCCTGTAATGCACGGAATGATCAACACTTCCGGTCTCACTTACCACACACCTCCATCTCTCCTTGACCCTCCAGAGCGGAAATGCAGAAACTTCATCATCCTGACCAAGAATCTGGAGAATAGTGCTGAACTAATGGGTCGCCAGAGAGACAGCAAGATAGTGTTCGTGGCATACATGTCCTCGTATCAGATCAAGAGCTTCCTGGCCGACACGCCTTCCGGTCTCACTTACCACACACCTCCATCTCTCCTTGACCCTCCAGAGCGGAAATGCAGAAACTTCATCATCCTGACCAAGAATCTGGAGAATAGTGCTGAACTAATGGGTCGCCAGAGAGACAGCAAGATAGTGTTCGTGGCGTACATGTCCTCGTATCAGATCAAGAGCTTCCTGGCGGATACGTCTTCCGGTCTCACTTACCACACACCTCCATCTCTCCTTGACCCTCCAGAGCGGAAATGCAGAAACTTCATCATCCTGACCAAGAATCTAGAGAATAGTGCTGAGCTCATGGGTCGCCAGAGAGACAGCAAGATAGTGTTCGTAGCGTACATGTCCTCGTATCAGATCAAGAGCTTCCTGGCGGATACGCTGTCGCATAATATCGTCAACTTGCTGATTATAGCGGATCCGAATCTACAGCATGACGAGTTTAATAGGGTAAGATTTACATTATACCTACCTAACTCACAGTTTCCAGAAGAGAGTGATTGGTACTCGACCAGTCGGAAGACCTAAAACCCGATGGAGAAACAACATTCAAAAGGACGTCCAGGAGATGGGAGTAGATCCTGAATCCTGGCAGGAGTTTGCTCAAGACCGAGCGCAATGGAGGCACAGTGTGGAGCAGGCATATGGTCGACAAGGCCTTAGCCACAGATAAGGTAAGGTAACTCAGAGTTTCACAGTAAATCTGCCTGGGGGAACTTAAACAGGGAGCAGACTAGTGTCTTGCTGTGGGACTGTTAGGGTTCAGAGCAGCCAAACCCATAACCAACCTACTCTTGTTTCAGAAATCAGAGTTCTATAGTATCGACATGTACACACATCGCCTCTATACTGATAGTCTGGGCACTAGTATACCCTGGGTACTCACATCCTGGCGTAATGGTAACTTCACGCGACCCTGGGTTAATCTGTTCCCGGATAAGCTTAACACGGGGTTCTGTGGCCATCGCTTCATTGTGTCTGTGGCACAACAACCACCGTTCATATTCAGAAGGTAAAGGTAAATCTTCAACATATAACATGTTGATAAAATGATGATAAATTTAATATAAAGAGGTTTGATAGAGGGAACTGTAACTGCTAAGGTCTTATCGTCCCGAAAGCGAAGAGAGAATAAAAACAAGGTAGGTACGTATTATAAATCCAGCCGTTCCAATAACGAACCTTATCTGTTTAAGGATAAAATCCGCCCTGGGTGGGAATCAAACCCGCGACCTAGCGCTTACAAGGCAGATACGCTACCCTCCAAGCTAATTTGGCTGGTACTTCTAGCGGATCCGAATCTACAGCATGACGAGTTTAATAGGGTAAGTTTTACATTATACCTACCTAACTCACAGTTTCCAGAAGAGAGTGACTGGGACTCGACCAGTCGGAAGACCTAAAACCCGATGGAGAAACAACATTCAAAAGGACGTCCAGGAGATGGGAGTAGATCCTGAATCCTGGCAGGAGTTTGCTCAAGACCGAGCGCAATGGAGGCACAGTGTGGAGCAGGCATATGGTCGACAAGGCCTTAGCCACAGATAAGGTAAGGTAACTCAGAGTTTCACAGTAAATCTGCCTGGGGGAACTTAAACAGGGAGCAGACTAGTGTCTTGCTGTGGGACTGTTAGGGTTCAGAGCAGCCAAACCCATAACCAACCTACTCTTGTTTCAGAAATCAGAGTTCTATAGTATCGACATGTACACACATCGCCTCTATACTGATAGTCTGGGCACTAGTATACCCTGGGTACTTACATCCTGGCGTAATGGTAACTTCACGCGACCCTGGGTTAATCTGTTCCCGGATAAGCTTAACACGGGGTTCTGTGGCCATCGCTTCATTGTGTCTGTGGCACAGCAACCACCGTTCATATTCAGAAGGTAAAGGTAAATCTTCAACATATAACATGTTGATAAATGATAAATTTAATATAAAGAGGTTTAATAGAGGGAACTGTAACTGCTAAGGTCTTATCGTCCTGAAAGCGAAGAGAGAATAAAAACAAGGTAGGTACGTATTATTAATCCAGCCGTTCCAATAACGAACCTTATCTGTTTAAGGATAAAATCCGCCCTGGGTGGGAATCGAACCCGCGACCTAGCGCTTACAAGGCAGATACGCTACCCTCCAAGCTAATTTGGCTGGTACTTCTTTTTTTTCAAGAGGTTTGACAGAGGGAACTGTAACTGCTATGGTCTTATTGTCCCGAAATCAAAGAGAGAAGGAAGACAGGATAGGAGAAAAGCCAGCCGTTCCGAGAACGAACATTATCCCATCAGGATAAAATCCGCCCCGGGTGGGAATCGAACCCGCGACCTAGCGCTTACAAGGCAGGTACGCTACCCTCCAAGCTAACTAGGCTGGTACTTCCTTTTTCTTAGTACAGCAAAATTAGCATTAATTTTCCAGACAAGCATTCGTGCACGACACCTCAGGGAAGATCGTACAATCTGAGACAAATGAATGGGATGGATTGGAGCTAAAGATACTCAAGCAAATGTCTCACTATCTCAATATGACCATTGATATACATGAGACTTCCAGTTCTAATCCAGGGTAAGCAAAGGAAATTTTCATAGTGCTTCAAATGAAAATATTCCGTTTAGAGAGGTGTGTCTGGTGGGTGTAGTAATCTAGTCGACCACTGTTGTGTTGTGCGCATTGCATACTCTAATAAATACCCGGCATTCATACAAAATATGTCAGTTGAAACTCAGGTTCCATTACCGCTCGAGATGAACTTTATCCTATACAGATGAGGTTCGTTTTCGGAACAGCTGGCTTTCTCATATCCTCCTTTTCCAAAGTAGGGTCCTTTCAAACCTTGAAACAAAACCCTTTTCCTCTGGAATATTGCGTGTCCATTGCTTGGTGCGTTATTTGAAGTTCTTTATAGGTATTGACATACTAATCCGATGTTCTTTATGTCTTTATTTCAGTGACGGAGGTTCAGGCCGAGTTATATTTAGTTCTTTATAGGTATTGACATACTAATCCGATGTTCTTTATGTCTTTATTTCAGTGATGGAGGTTCAGGCCGAGTTATATTCGACATCATGCAAGACAGAGCTACAATAGGTATAGCAGGAATAGCAATGACTGAGGATAGACTACACAATGTATCATTCTCTGCTAGTCACACTCAGGACTGTGCTGTCTTCGTAACAGTCACTTCTTTTGCTCTGTCCAAGTAAGCTCTGCCCTAGGCATAGAGAAGGAAGACAGGGTAGGAGAAAGCCAGCCGTTCCTAGAACGAACCTTATCTGTTTAGGATGAAATAATTCTCTGCTAGTCACACTCAGGACTGTGCTGTCTTCGTAACAGTCACTTCTTTTGCTCTGTCCAAGTAAGTTAGAATTGACCACGGTTCAATGAACGAAAGATAGAGCTAGACATAGAGAAGGAAGACAGGGTAGGAGAAAGCCAGCCGTTCCGAGAACGAACCTTATCTGTTTAGGATGAAATACGCCCCGGGTGGGAATCGAACCTGCGACCTGGCGCTTACCAGGCAGACGCGCTAACTTCCAAGCTATGTAACTAGGCTGGCAGTTGTACAGTTCACTCAGATTCCGTCGTCTCTCTCAAATCAACACTCGAACAAACCCTCCAACAAACACAAAGCCAGTCCAGTTAGCTTGGTTGGTAGCGTCACTAGCGTGTCTGCCTTGTCAGCGCTAGGCCGCGGGTTCGATTCCCGCCCGGGGCAGATTTTATCCTGAACGGATAAGGTTCGTTCTCGGAACGGCTGGCTCTCTCGTATCCTGTCTTCCTTCTCTCTTCGCTTTCGGGGCGATAAGACCATAGCAGTTACAGTTCTTCCCGCCCGGGGCGGATTTTATCCTGAACGGATAAGGTTCGTTCTCGGAACGGCTGGCTCTCTCCTATCCTGTCTTCCTTCTCTCTTCGCTTTCGGAACGATAAGACCATAGCAGTTACAGTTCCTTCTATCAAACCTCTTGTAAAATCTCTTTGATTAATACAATATTATATTTTATTCTATTCTATATTAAACCTCGTGGAAAATTCCAGATACCGCGCTATATTCGGGCCATTCAAATGGGAAGTGTGGGTGTGCCTTGTCCTTGTCTACTTACTCGCCATCATACCCCTCTCATTCTCTGATAAACTTACACTGCGCCACCTCTGGGAAAAACCATCCGAGATAGAGAACATGTTCTGGTATATGTTTGGCACTTTTACCAATCTGTTCACGTTCCGCAACACAAACTCTTGGACGTCGAGCAAGAAGGCTTCCACCAGGGCTTTTGTGGGTGAGTAGTTCACTGGTCTTTTTAGCTTAAAGCTCACTTGTGGTTCGGAATCATACCCCTCTCATTCTCTGATAAACTTACACTGCGCCACCTCTGGGAGAAACCATCCGAGATAGAGAACATGTTCTGGTATATGTTCGGCACTTTTACCAATCTGTTCACGTTCCGCAACACAAACTCTTGGACCTCGAGCAAGAAGGCTTCCACCAGGGCTTTTGTGGGTGAGTAGTTCACTGGTCTTTTTAGCTTAAAGCCCACTTGTCGTTCGGAAAAAAAATCGTGTAGTGGGGACATTCTCATCTAAATTAATTACATTTCCTACCTGTCGACATTCAGAAAAAAAAGAAAAAAAGAAAAAAAAAAAATCGGATGAACCTCACGAAAAGTGGGAACGGGCCTTTAGTCTATAGTGTGTCCAGATCAATGTGACAGCAAAAAAATAGGCATTGTTGCCAAACATGTCACCTGTGCAATGGTAGAG
>NW_007379977.1:0-34188 GCF_000475195.1 Diaphorina citri
GTTGGATGACATCCTCATAGGATTTGCGTAATATTGCTCCAAGTCTTGCAACTGTCCTTTTTTCTTCCTCCTCCTTCTCTTCTTCTTCTTCCACCTCAACCTCTTCTTCCTCTTTTACTTCTACTATTTATTCTGGGTGACGGAAATTATCGCACGACATCGCAGGGTAGGAGGCTAAGGTGTAGTTGCAAGTTGCAACTGTTCCAAAAGCTTAAGCGAATCTAGGGTAGGAGGCTGAAGACTCATCTTTAGCCCCCTTTATTTTTTCCATGAACCGCGGGTTATTTCTACAAATTCGGTCAATTTTTTCGACAAGCTCAGTATGTTTTTGTCTCTAGTTCAATACGCCAATGATTTCAGCATGCAAGTATGCAAATGATTTGCTGTTCGTATTTCTCTGTGACATTGTGTCTTCAAGCCGAAATGTTGTCCTGTCTCTCCAGAATCTCCAGCCTCATCGACAGGTGCTAGAGTCTTGTGCTTCAGTGATCTTACATCTTGAGAAATCAAACTTTGATAAGCGTTTGAGACCTGTTGCATTTTGTGTTGATTGTATCAACTTGACTTTTTTTTCTTTTTTTGCCAAAATTAATTATTAAATATCTACCTATTTCCAATTACCATCGTTCTGGTTCCAAAGCTTTATCTGATAAATTGGTATTTCTGCTTTTTTCCATCAATGTGTGTGCTCCTATATGTAGGTAATTATAATTGGTTTTTAGTCTCATGGTTCTCAACTGTAAACTGTTAAAGTGCATTTGGGTTTGATTTATTGTGTGCCGTTCATCAGGAGATGCACATTGGACGAACGAGTCAGGTTAGAAAAACAACATTTGGGTTTGATTTATTGTGTGCCGTTCATCATGAGATGCACATTAGACGAACGAGTCAGGTTAGAAAAACAACTTAAGAGAAAAGATTAATTGGACAGTATTGAATATATGGATAGCATTGAGCCGTTTTTCGAAAGCTGGTTTTCGTCGACTGATTTCTTTCTGTATAATGCTGTCCAATTGGACATGCCAAATTGGAAAAGACATGTATAAACGCAATTAGAGAAAAGATTAATTGGACAGTATTGAATATATGGATAGCATTGAGCCGTTTTTCGAAAGCTGGTTTTCGTCGACTGATTTCTTTCTGTATAATGCTGTCCAATTGGACATGCCAAATTGGAAAAGACATGTATAAACGCAATACATATAAAAGTAGCTTACATGCAAATATGCTGACTTTCGATCAATGATTTTGAATCACGTTTAGCGAACCCCAAATTCTCACGTTTTGGGATGAAATGATTTTATTTTGTCATCAACTTTACTTGGTCCCTTCAGTAGACTGTTTGTTTGAATGTCGTGTTCATCCTTACTGAAAGTCAGGAATCTGCATACCATGATGAGTTCTCTCCACTGAAGCATGCATATATGCTGACTTTCGATCAATGATTTTGAATCACGTTTAGCGAACCCCAAATTCTCACGTTTTGGGATGAAATGATTTTATTTTGCCATCAACTTTACTTGGTCCCTACAGTAGACTGTTTGTTTGAATGTCGTGTTCATCCTTACTGAAAGTCAGGAATCTGCATACCATGATGAGTTCTCTCCACTGAAGGTCAAAATTTGTTGACGCTGTCAAGAACCTTGACTTTAATGAGGTATACATTTCAAGTTGAGATATATTTCAAGTGCCGTAAAGGATTAACTTCTCACTTAATTCTTTAATCTGGTAGTATACATTTCAAGTTGAGATATATTTCAAGTGCCGTAAAGGATTAACTTCTCACTTAATCTGGTAAATAATTACACTATAAGTCAAATGAGAGAATATTCTAAACTCCAGTGGTGCCAATTGCAGCTCCTGCAGTCTGCAGGTTTTCTTGGTGTTAATTTATGATTTTTAACATGAATTCTGTCTTGGCCTGATGACATGGTGTTTATGGGCTGTTAAATCGTTTAGTTATTGTGGGTTAATTATTAACGTTTTTAACATTGCATTTAAACCTTCTCTACCATTCGCATTCTTTTTGTTTTGGTCTGTCAGACAGTCCGACTGTAAATGGCGGAAAAATACAGAAACTTAGAGCTGTCAGGCCGTCTGTAAGACCGTGGTCTGTCAGACAGTCCGACTGTAAATGGCGGAAAAATCCAGAAACTTAGAGCTGTCAGGCCGTCTGTAAGACCGTGGTCTGTCAGACAGTCCGACTGTAAATGGCGGAAAAATACAACTTTAATGAGGTATACATTTCAAGTTGAGATATATTTCAAGTGCCGTAAAGGATTAACTTCTCACTTAATTCTTTAATCTGGTAAATAATTACACTATAAGTCAAATGAGAGAATACTCTAAACTCCAGTGGTGCCAATTGCAGCTCCTGCAGTCTGCAGATTTTCTTGGTGTTAATTTATGATTTTTAACATGAATTCTGTCTTGGCCTGATGGCATGGTGTTTATAGGCTGTTAAATCGTTTAGTTATTGTGGGTTAATTATTAACGTTTTTAACATTGCATTTAAACCTTCTCTACCATTCGCATTCTTTTTGTTTTGGATAAGAAGAGAGAGAGAGAGAGAGAGAGAGAGAGAGAGAGAGAGAGAGAGAGAGAGAGAGAGAGAGAGAGAGAGAGAGCAGACAGTCCAACTGTAAATGGCGGAAAAATACAGAAACTTAGAGCTGTCAGGCCGTCTGTAAGACCGTGGTCTGTAAGACAGTCCGACTGTAAATGGCGGAAAAATACAGAAACTTAGAGCTGTCAGACAGTCCGACTGTAAATGGCGGAAAAATCCAGAAACTTAGACCTGTCAGGCCGTCTGTAAGACCGTGGTCTGTCAGACAGTCCGACTGTAAATGGCGGAAAAATCCAGAAACCTAGAGCTGTCAGGCCTTCGCGTCGGAGATACCTAGGTTTCAAGATTTTTCCGCCAAACACGTTCGGACTAAGAGTACCTGACAGACCCAGGTCTGTAAAACCGCCATCTGAGCCTGAGTGGCTGGCCTAAGACACTTAAGTGAAAAATCCAGAAACCTAGAGCTGTCAGGCCTTTGCGTCGGAGATACCTAATAGGTTTCAAGATTTTTCCACCAAACACGTTCGGACTAAGAGTACCTGACAGACCCAGGTCTGTAAAACCGCCATCTGAGCCTGAGTGGCTGGCCTAAGACACTTAAAAACTTTCAGTAGGAATTTTTTTATCAAGGTGATAAAATTAAGAAAGCTATCAAAATATTTTTACGACTAGTTTTTATTTCTCAATTAAGTCGGTCATAAAAACCTACCGATCAAACTCTTTGTTCTAGGGCAATCTAGGGTCTAGTCAGAGAGAGAGAGAGAGAGAGAGAGAGAGAGAGAGAGAGAGAGAGAGAGAGAGAGAGAGAGAGAGAGAGAGAGCTTGTCATTAAAGTGAAGCTCGAATAAAAATTAGTATGACGAGAATTTGACCAATTTGAGAGAGAGAGAGAAAGAGAGAGAGGGAGAGGAGAGATAGAGAGAGAGATTGGCCAAATCTCATGAAATAGCTATAATTCTTTGGATTTATTAATAGCTAGGTAGATTGGAACATAAAATCAACCAATTAGTCAGCTCCCATGGCGTAGTGGTCACTGCACGCGGGAGACCCGGTTTCGATTCCCGGCGGGGTCAGGAAATTTGTATCATGCAAATGATTGATTCCGTGACTAGCTGTTGCGGGGCCCACTCAGCCTCGTGAGGAAAACATCATGTTAAATTAACCGCAATTTCAATAAAATTGCTCATTGGAACTTAATACTGAACAAGAGATGTTTTATAAGGACAAAACCGTCACTTCGTGTTGTACATTGCTTTGTTGGATGACATCCTCATAGGAACCATCATGTTAAATTAACCGCAATTTCAATAAAATTGCTCATTGGAACCTAATACTGAACAAGAGATGTTTTATAAGGACAAAACCGTCACTTCGTGTTGTACATTGCTTTGTTGGATGACATCCTCATAGGATTTGCGTAATATTGCTCCAAGTCTTGCAACTGTCCTTTTTTCTTCCTCCTCCTTCTTCCACCTCAACCTCTTCTTCCTCTTTTACTTCTACTATTTATTCTGGGTGACGGTAATTATCGCACGACATCGCAGGGTAGGAAGCTTGGGTATAGTTGCAAGTTGCAACTGCCCCAAAAGCTTATGCGAATCTAGGGTAGGAGGCTGAAGACTCATCTTTAGCCCCCATTATTTCTTCCATGAACCGCGGGATATTTCTACAAATTCGGTCAATTTTTTCGACAAGCTCAGTATGTTTTTGTCTCTAGTTCAATACGCCGATGATTTCAGCATGCAAGTATGCAAATGATTTGCTGTTCGTATTTCTCTGTGACATTGTGTCTTGATTTACGTAATATTGCTCCAAGTCTTGCAACTGTCCTTTTTTCTTCCTCCTCCTTCTCTTCTTCTTCTTCCACCTCATACCTACTCTTCTTCCTCTTTTACTTCTACTATTTATTCTGGGTGACGGAAATTATCGCACGACATCGCAGGGTAGGAAGCTAAGGTGTAGTTGCAAGTTGCAACTGCCCCAAAAGCTTATGCGAATCTAGGGTAGGAGGCTGAAGACTCATCTTTAGCCCCCTTTATTTCTTTCATGAACCGCGGGTTATTTCTAAAAATTCGGTCAATTTTTTCGACTAGCTCAGTATATTTTTGTCTCTAGTTCAATACGCCGATGATTTCAGCATGCAAGTATGCAAATGATTTGCTGTTCGTATTTCTCTGTGACATTGTGTCTCCAGGTACTTGATACTTATGTACTCCTTCCTAATCACATATCTACATGCAAGTTGGGTACATTACAGTTCCTCCTATAATGGATAGTAATTGCAAGTTTCCATTTCAACCAAACTTGGAGCTGCAATGGAACCTTTTTTAGAGGTGTGAAGATAAATCATAAATTACGGGCAGGTCAATGGGACTGCAGTAAAGTATTGTAGAGCTTATTTATTGCAAAGAGATTCAAATTATGGGTAGCAAACGTTGTGCGTCGGGTGTAGTCAGGTCGGATTCAGCCCGAAATTGGTTCTTCAAGAGAATCTAAAGGTGTGTCCACACATAGTCGACCGTAGCGTCGATCGACGTCGACTGAAACCGTACACTGCCTCGACATCAAAATTCACCTCTTCACCTCGTCGATCGAGGGCGTTGACTATGTGTTTACACAGCTTAATGCTTACTGAGTCAAATTATTCTTACTAACGGGCTTTTTGTTGGACTGTTCTGATATGTTCATATTGGCTGCCTTTTAATTCACAGTATATGCACGTAGGTACATAATATGTTCAGTTGTTCACTCCCTTCTTCTCACCTGTAAAATATTTCACCGTTCCTTGAATGTACTATGACTAGAGAACCGATTCGAATTGGGAAAGTTCTCAAAACGTCCGAAAAATGGGAATCTAGGTATATAGGTACCGTTTTATCGTCCCCCCGCCCCCCCGGTACCAGTAAAAGCGCGACCTTAAAATGCATCAAATGCACCATGTGCAACCGTACTAAACAAATGCTTTGGCAAAAAGTAATACGTCTAAATAATAATTAATTGCACACGTAGATATCAGCCAACAAGAGTTATCAGCTTCAGTGTTTAATATGGGATCAATTTAATGTATAACATATGATCAATCTCTTAAGCCAGTCGATTAATTTAAATATTTATGTTTCATAAACGGTTTATTATTAATTCGTAATATATCTTGCAGCTATATTATCTGCAGTGTGCACTCAGGTAACTGATTATCTTTTTCACTTCTGAGTGCCCCGCCCACCCTGAAGGCGTCTCTAAGCACAGGTCAGATGCAAATAGCTAGGTAGATTGGAACAAAAAATCAACCAATTAGTCAGCTCCCATGGCGTAGTGGTCACTGCACGCGGGAGACCCGGTTTCGATTCCCGGTGGGGTCAGGAAATTTGTATCATGTAAATGATTGATTCCGTGAATATTAGCTGTTGCGGGGCCCACTCAGCCTCGTGAGGAAAATGAGTAGGTATACATATAAATGCGCAAAGCGACCGGTGCCAGCATGGTAGGTAAACATTGGATTTTAGGATTATTGAGATATTGGGAAAATCCTACAATGCTGCAGTGAGCACCAAAGTTGTGACATAATAACACAAAGAAACTGCATTTACATTTACAAAATCAACCAATTTCCCCTGTTCTTTTCTTTTGGATCAAAATAATTTATTTATGAATTTGAATTTCAGTGTTATCAGACTTATCAGTTAATCCCTGACTTAAATGCTTTGATCCTATAACGGCTATAACCTATATCAACTACCTAATTAGGACAAGAAATGGGGTGAGAGATACCAAACAGATTAGAAATTAATTAATTGAAAATCAATATCTACCATCTAATTACTCCCCTGTAGGTATGGGTACAGGTGCTTACGCCCACAACCACCCCATTCCACACTAACATTTTGGTGACCCCAAGCTCTATTTGATACCCTCCATCAGTAAATGCACCAGTTCCTGACGATTACTTAGGTTAAGTAATGTTTTTCATGATATGTATTTGAACGGGTGACCTCTGTTACAAAATGTATACTTTTGGCTATTTCGGAGTGCACACAGCCTTGTAAAGACATAAAGAGCCTGATTTGAACTAATCAGTTCAAAGTCTGTCTCTCACCTGATGTTTTGGTGAGAAATCACAGGCAATAGTCGGTAAGCATGTGGACAACCCAATCTCCTTCACTCTGAAGAGGACATACATAAAACCTCTTGAGACGAAACACTATTCTCCATTATTTGAGATGAAAAAATAGTAATAATTGTCACGCCTCTGCTACTTAATTTTCTCCTGGGACATTCTTCGAGCGGACTTCGTCACCGAAAACAAGGAGACAATAGGTTTCCACTGTTGCAAAATGGGACTTCCAAGGTGACACCAAACTGTGTGGTCTCTTGCGGAAATAAATTTCCGAAGTGTGAAATCATTTTCACGGACCCCTCTTGAGTTTGAAGTGGCTCTTGAACTCGGTTCATATTTTGGTGAATGGAGATTCGATTTCGAAGGGATAAATCTTGAATGAACAAAGTATCTCCCGATAAACAAACCCCCTGCTGTGAGGGGCGCTAAAATTCAGGTGTTTCCAAGCACGTTAGAATCTTGGATCTATTGCATAGATGCTCTATGTATGTTTGTATGTTTTAATTCTATATCTTGTTGGTGCTACTGCTTGGTCGTGTCTCCTTAGTTTAACTGGTAATGCAGCCGTTACACAGGGACTGTTAACGACTTTCCTCCCGTATTTCAGGAGTACTGGATCTTCTGGACAATACTTACTTTCCGTGTCCGGTCATATCTGATTAATCCAATGGTTAGCGGCCATTATTGCCTTGTCATTTCCTTGAATAAGGTCGTCATTTGCTGTGAGGTGCGCTGAAATTCAGGTGTTAGAATCTTGGATCTATTGCATAGATGCTCTATGTATGTTCTACTCGTATATCTTGTTGGTGCTACTGCTTGGTCGTATCTCCTTACTTTAACTGGTAAGGTAGCCGTTACACAGGGACTGTTAACGACTTTCCTCCCGTATTTCAGGAGTACTGGATCTTCTGGACAATCATTCTAGGATTCCCAGGCTCTATCCAGGTCACTAAGATTACCAGAGATCCATCTCCTAGCGAAACTATTAAAAACCCGACAGATCTAATCTCGAACAAACTATTAATTGAACTTGTGACGATATAAATTAAAAATCTGGTGTGAACATCACACGACTTTCCTTATCCTATTGAATGGTGCTTATTTGGGTGTTCTGTTGTAACATTTACAATATCTCTAACCCTTTAGTCGATATAGCTGAAAACCGCCAAAAAGCGGTCGAAACCCGCCAAAAAGCGGTCAAAATACCACCAACCGCAGCACCTATTTTAACCAAACGTTTTGTATTGCATCCTTGTCACATTTGTGAACTACATACCAAATTTCAAGTCTTTAGCTTATACCGTTCCCGAGATATTGTTAAATTACACCGAAAACCGCCAAAAAGCAGTAAAATGCCGCCAAGCGTTACACCGGTCTTAACCAAAAGTTTCGTGTCGCATCCTTGTCACATTTGAAAGATACATACCAAATTTCAAGTCTCTAGCTCTTACCGTTCTCGAGATATTTTGTTTACAGACAGACACACAGACACACACAAAATTATTATTATTACTTTTATCTTTTGCCTCTTGCAATGTAAGTGTGAAGGCCAACACTCAATAAAATCAATGCATGGTTGCAGGTTTTCTACATGCAAGTTGGGTACATTACAGTTCCTCCTATAATGGATAGTAATTGCAAGTTTCCATTTCAACCAAACTTGGAGCTGCAATGCATGTTAAATACCCACATTAGCTACCAATGTTGTCCGAATAATGTTTGGGCATACTGTAATTGGCACCTACATATAGGTGCTTGTTGGTTGCATTTGGATTAAATTTGACTACCGAATAACTAGTTTGGAACACCCTGAGGAATAAAATAGCATGAATTAGACAGTGGTGGAGCGATGAAAAATTTCCTGTCCATATTGATCAGTCTCGAAGAGAAAATATAATACTTCAAGTTCAGTATTACAACGAAGAAACCGTTTTGTGTAATATTATTGCATGATTTGATCGGATAAAATTTCCAACGCATCATACCAAAAGTAGAAAAGTCAAACTCAAAGTACCTTTGTAGATAAAATTTATCGAGTGAATTTATCGGTAAAGGCAATAAAATTATCGATTATACCTATTATTATTATTATTATTATTTATCGATTACCAATCTACTACCTAATCAAATTAATCACATGGTAGCAGGTACTTGATACTTATGTACTCCTTCCTAATCACATATCTACATACAAGTTTGCAAAAGTAAAGAACAGTGGAGGTATTTTGTATTATCTGATGTAGAAAATGGGGTTGTTGTTTTAAAGGCAGGCTCGAATTTACGATTCACCATCACATTTCAGTTCTCGGAAGAATATTGGAAGCAAAAATCGAGACCTCTGACAGTCTTGACATTAAGAAATGAGGTCCCTGAAAGTACTCTGAACAGTCTGAACCCCTCTGTAAGAAAAACCACAAAACTGTTTTACAAGATGAAACAATTTTAATAGACATCGATAAAAACAATTTCAATAACAATAAAACCCATATTAATAACAATAAATAAAACCATTTCGATATCTCTCTTAACTATCTTTGGATAATAACATTATGTGAACGTTAATATGGCATGAGTAGATACGAATGAGGAATCTGTATTTTCCAAATAATATTTTATCGTTTTTGTCCAATTTGTTCAATTTTTAACGTTAATATGGCATGAGTAGATACGAATGAGGAATCTGTATTTTCCAAATAATATTTTATCGTTTTTGTCCAATTTGTTCAATTTTTAACAATCCTGAGTTGATCGCTTGGGAGATAATTTAGAATCGGGTCTGATCTGATATACCTTGACCAAACAAAACAGAATGCAAAACTCGGCCTATGGCTATAACTTCTCCGTATGATGATCCTTTGATATTAAATTTGAGTCATTTATGCAAGCACTAGATTCTGTTCCGAGAAGAATTTAGAATCGGGTCTGATCTGATATACCATGACCAAACAAAACAAACTGCAAACCTCGGCCTATGGCTATAACTTCTCCGTATGATGATCCTTTGATATTAAATTTGAGTCATTTATGCAAGCACTAGATTCTGTTCCGAGAACAAACCTTTTCTGTTAGGTTAAAGTTTTCCCCGGGCGAGAATCGAACCTAGACTGACCCAGAGCAGTCCAGATGATGATTTCTCGAACAAAATTTTCAGATAGCAATCATTCTTGATCAGTTAAAAAGAAAATGCCCGAATCTCTGACAAACATAACCAGCCTATAGTTATCTTGGAGAGTAGAGAGTCTGCCTTGAAAGCGCTAGGTCGCGGGTTCGATTCCCGTTCGGGGGATTTTATCCTAAATAAATTAGGTTCGGCTTTCTCCTAACTACATTACTTTCCTTCCTATAGGATAAGGAAAGTAAAAAGTAAAAAATCTTGAATAATGGGAGTACCTATGTGTGACTGTGAAGCATAATTTGAATTAATTATTCAAGGCTCCGGATGGTAAAATTGAGCAGAAAAATGTTTTCTACATTGAGATTATGCGACATTTTTTTTTCTTTTTTTTCAATAAAAAGAGTAAATTCCAATTTGTTTCATTGTATTCAACAATTGTTGTAATCAGATTATGCAACAAATGCAAAGCTTTGGAAAAGTATTTTTGTGCAATATTGCAGATTATTTTGGAATTGATTTATTGTCTTGGGACAAACTGAAGGAATTCCTCCAATTGTAAAGCAAAGGAGCTTACATCGAAATCGAGAAATGTCACAGTAATCCAATTTGCAATTTGTAGCTATTCAGGGAATTCAATATGTAGATACCATCATGTTAAATTAACCGCAATTTCAATAAAATTGCTCATTGAAACTTAATACTGAACAAGAGATGTTTTATAAGGACAAAACCGTCACTTCGTGTTGTACATTGCTTTGTTGGATGACATCCTCATAGGACACACGGACCAATGGCTGAAACTATGTACTTAGGCTCTAGGGACCTCAAAACGTGTTTTGGCACTACAAACTGACCATCGAAAATTTGACTCGATTACATTAATTTCCTTCCTATAGGATAATAAGGAAAGTAAAAAACTTCGTTTTGACCGCTCTTTAGCTCCGGGTCTGGTGATCTTGTAAAGCAGGAGATACTTTATCTTGTGCACCTCACAAGAATTCCACTTGCAACTTGCACTCCCTTCTCTCATTTGCAACTTTTTTATGCTCAAGGTAGATGGATATTAATTAAAGTGGATAAGAATCAAACGATTTTTTTTTGCCGTCAAGCCAATCCCCTGATCGGAGGAATTTTATCCTCATTTATTTGGGAATTTGACATAATAATAGAGCTCTGAGGGTTAGGTGGAAGAGAACGTCTCCGGCGGCCGTTAACCTGGCAAATTGGTTTCTTTCCACTCAAGAATTTAATTTTTATCATTACTTTTATCTTTTGCCTCTTGCAATGTAAGTGTGAAGACCAACACTCAATAAAATCAACGGTTGCAGGTTTCAGGTTTTCATGTTAAATACCCACATTACCTACCAATGTTGTCCGAATAATGTTTGGGCATACTGTAATTGGCACCTACATAGGTGCTTGTTGGTTGCATTTGGATTAAATTTGACTACCGAATAACTAGTTTGGAACACTCTGAGGAATAAAATAGCATTAATAGACAGTGGTGGAGCGATGAAAAATTTCCTGTCCATATTGATCAGTTTCGAAGAGAAAATATAATACTTCAAGTTCAGTATTACAACGAAGAAACCGTTTTGTGTAATATTATTGCATAATTTGATCGGATACAATTTCCAACGCATCATACCAAAAGTAGAAAAGTCAAACTCAAAGTACCTTTGTAGATAGAATTTATCGACAAAGGCTATAGATACTTACACTAATCTCTACTGTAGGCCATCTGGAAATAGGTATATCTTGAGAATACAAACATTACCATTTTTGCTACAGTAAAGGCAATAAAATTATCGATTATACCTATTATTATTATTTATCGATTACCTATCTACTACCTAATCAAATTAATCACATGGTAGCAGGTACTTGATACTTATGTACTCCTTCCTAATCACATATCTACATACAAGTTTGGTACATTACAGTTCCTCCTATAATGGATAGTAATTGCAAGTTTCCATTTCAACCAAACTTGGAGCTGCAATGGAACCTTTTTTGGAGGTGTGAAGATAAATCATAAATTACAGGCAGGTCAATGGGACTGCAGTAAAGTATTGTAGAGCTTATTTATTGCAAAGAGATTCAAATTATGGGTAGCAAAAGTTGTGCGTCGGGTGTAGTCAGGTCGGATTCAGCCCGAAATTGATTCTTCAAGAGAATCTAAAGGTGTGTCCACACATAGTCGACCTTCGCGTCGATCGACGTCGACTGAAACCGTACAATGCCTCGACATCAAAATTCACCTCTTCACCTCGTCGATCGAGGGCGTTGACTATGTGTTTACACAGCTTAATGCTTACTGAGTCAAATAAAACATAGTCGACCTTCGCGTCGATCGACGTCGACTGAAACCGTACACTGCCTCGACATCAAAATTCACCTCTTCACCTCGTCGATCGATGGAGGATGTTGACTATGTGTTTACACAGCTTAATGTTTACTGAGTCAAATTATTCTTACTAACGGGCTTTTTGTTGGACTGTTCTGATGTGTTCATATTGGCTGCCTTTTAATTCACAGTATGCACGTAGGTACATAATATGTTCAGTTGTTCACTCCCTTCTTCTCGCCTGTAAAATATTTAACCGTTCCTTGAATGTACTATGACTAGAGAACCGATTCGAATTGGGAAAGTTCACAAAACGTTCGAAAAATGGTAATCTAGGTGTTGTATAGGTAACGTTTTATCGTCCCCCCCCCCGGTACCAGTAAAAGCGCGACATTAAAATGCATCAAATGTACCATGTGCAACCGTACTAAACAAATGCTTTGGCAAAAAGTAATACGTCTAAATAATAATTAATTGCACACGTACCTAGATATCAGCCAACAAGAGTTATCAGCTTCAGTGTTTAATATTGGATCAATTTAATGTATAACATATGATCAATCTCTTAAGCCAGTCGATTAATTTAAATATTTATGTTTCATAAACGGTTTATTATTAGACGGGCTTTTTGCTGGACTGTTCTGATGTGTTCATATTGGCTGCCTTTTAATTCACAGTATGCACGTATGTTCAGTTGTTCACTCCCTTCTTCTCGCCTGTAAAATATTTAACCGTTCCTTGAATGTACTATGACTAGAGAACCGATGTGAATTGGGAAAGTTCACAAAACGTCCGAAAAATGGGAATCTAGGTATATAGGTACCGTGTTATCGTCCCCCGCGGTACCAGCAAAAGCGCGACATTAAAATGCATCAAATGCACCATGTGCAACCGTACTAAACAAATGCTTTGGCAAAAAGTAATACGTCTAAATAATAATTAATTGCACACGTAGATATCAGCCAACAAGAGTTATCAGCTTCAGTGTTTAATATGGGATCAATTTAATGTATAACATATGATCAATCTCTTAAGCCAGTCGATTAATTTAAATATTTATGTTTCATAAACGGTTTATTATTAATTCGTAATATATCTTGCAGCTATATTATCTGCAGTGTGCACTCGGGTAACTGATTATCTTTTTCACTTCTGAGTGCCCCGCCCACCCTGAAGGCGGTATATCTTGCAGCTATATTATCTGCAGTGTGCACTCAGGTAACTGATTATCTTTTTCACTTCTGAGTGCCCCGCCCACCCTGAAGGCGTCTCTAAGCACAGGTCAGATGCAGTGACCAGTGGCGGTCAGAGGTAAGTGAAGCTTGATACTTCTCCGTGTACACAGAATTACTTGTTCATAGGTAAGTACATATATATAAAAGTATCTGCATTATGCAGTTATGTACACATCATTACACACTTAGGTAGGACATGGAAAGAGCCCACAATTCCCACATATTGTTTCTGGACACTTGTGCATAGGTAAGTACATATTATATAAAAGTATCTGCATTATGCAGGTATGTACACATCATTACACACTTAGGTAGGACATGGAAAGAGCCCACAATTCCCACATATTGTTTCTGGACGTCCAAAAAGAGTTTTAAATCGCTATCCTTAATTCCAACACTGCTGAGAGACAGGTATGCCTGTCTTACATATACGGATAGTAAGTAAAGTATATAATGTATGGGTATTTCGGCTTATTCGTATAAAGGTCTGCCTATTCATATTCAAAAGAGAACCTACAAAAGTAAAACATGAGAATGAATATGTGTGAACAGAATACTTGACCTTGCAGCCGGCTCTCTTTCATTCAAACATTTTGTAGTTTTGTACAGAGGTTACAATGAAAAAAAGAATAAAATATAAATATAATGTACCTATGGGTATTTCGGCTTATTCGTATAAAAGAAAACCATATTCAAAAGAAAACCTACAAAAGTAAAACATGAGAATGAATATGTGTAAACAGAATACTTGACCTTGCAGCCGGCTCTCTTTCATTCAAACATTTTGTAGTTTTGTACAGAGGTACAATGAAAAATTAAGAATAAAATGTGTACAATTTTGATTTGTGATGACAGCGGTTATAATATTGAAGTATAAAAGTGGAAAAAATTGCAAACCAAAAGAAATTTGTACACACGGATTTGTACCTCAAGAAGACGATGATAAAGAAGAATCTCTTCCATCCTGTGAGATAAAATTCCAAAGTCAATAGTGACTTTTAATATTGCACATTTAAAACTAGACAAAACTGGCAAAAATGATAAGAAGACGATGATAAAGAAGAATCTCTTCCATCCTGTGAGATAAAATTCCATAGTCAATAGTGACTTTTAATATTGCACATTTAAAACTAGACAAAACTGGCAAAAATGATCAGCCTTCAGCTTGTTTCTTAAAGGAAAGGAGAAGACGATGATAAAGAAGAAACTCTTCCATCCTGTGAGATAAAATTCCAAAGTCAATAGTGACTTTTAATATTGCACATTTAAAACTAGACAAAACTGGCAAAAATGATCAGCCTTCAGCTTGTTTCTTAAAGGAAAGTCAGTTGATGAATTTGAATGCGCCAGTTCCTGACGATCACTTAGGTTAAGTAATGTTTTTCATGATATGTATTTGAACGGGTGACCTCTGTTACAAAACGTATAATTTGGCTATTTCAGAGTGCACAGGCCTTGTAAATATATGGTTGAAATCACACAGAAAAGGTTGTAAGACATAAAGAGCCTGATTTGAACTAATCTAATCAGTTCAAAGTCTGTCTCTCACCCGATGTTTTGGTGAGAAATCAGAGGCAATAGTCGGTAAGCATGTGGACAATGAGGACAATCCAATCTCCTTCACTCTGAAGAGGACATACATAAAACCTCTTGAGACGAAACACTATTCTCCATTATTTGAGATGAAAAAATAGTAATAATTGTCACGCCTCTGCTACTTAATTTTCTCCTGGGACATTCTTCGAGCGGACTTTGTCACCGAAAACAAGGAGACAATAGGTTTCCACTGTTGCAAAATGGGACTTCCAAGGTGGGACCAAACTGTGTGGTCTCTTGCGGAAATAAATTTCCGAAGTGTGAAATCATTTTCACGGACCCCTCTTGAGTTTGAAGTGGCTCTTGAACTCGGTTCATATTTGGTGAATGGAGATTCGATTTCGAAGGGATAAATCTTGAATGAACAAAGTATCTCCCGATAAACAAACCCCCTGCTGTGAGGGGCGCTGAAATTCAGGTGCTAGAATCTTGGATCTATTGCATAGATGCTCTATGTATGTTCTATAATCTATATCTTGTTGGTGCTACTGCTTGGTCGTATCTCCTTAGTTTAACTGGTAAGGCAGCCGTTACACAGGGACTGTTAACGACTTTTCTCCCGTATTTCAGGAGTACTGGATCTTCTGGACAATCATCCTAGGATTCCTGGACTCTAATCCAGGTCATCAAGAGCACCAGGAAGAGATCTATCTCCTAGCGAAACTATTAAAAACCCGACAGATCTAATCTCGAACAAACTATTAATTGAACTTGTGACGATATAAATTAAAAAACACTGGACAATCATCCTAGGATTCTTAGACTCTAATCCAGGTCATCAAGAGCATCAGGAAGAGATCTACATATCTCCTAGCGAAACTATTAAAAACCCGACAGATCTAATCTCGAACAAACTATTAATTGAACTTGTGACGATATAAATTAAAAAACATGGAAATTCGATTTGAAACTATTTTCGGTGGTTTTATGAGGATTATTCCTTTCCTCTTCAATTATTTATGACTCAATTAGGCCTCGCCTGGTACTGCCCAGTCACATTTTTATGGCTTTTTCTATTACTTTTACTCTGGCTATTATCTTACTAGAACTACTGGTGGCTGGCTACCTGAATATTTTTTTAATTATTGAAAAAATCGTGCATTTTAATTAGTGTAAAAAGTTAATTAGTTGTGAGGCCAGACATCAAAGAGGTAAACCGATGTGATGCCTAATAAAAACCTATAAAATACCTCTGTAGATAATATTATGGTCTACATTAAATTTATTATGATAGTTTACAATACAAAGTTCTTGTACCATGAAATAATGTAAGTGTGCTCTTGTTTCTCACACGCTTTTAAAGTTTGCAGATCAGTAATCGGTAGAATGATGATGTACAGATTAAATCTGAAGTAGATTATACCAAAGTTCATGTTTTAGCTTGAATTATTATTATTACTTTTATCTTTTGCCTCTTGCAATGTAAGTGTGAAGGCCAACACTCAATAAAATCAATGCATGGTTGCAGGTTTCAGGTTTTGATGTTAAATACCCACATTATACCTACCAATGTTGTCCGAATAATGTTTGGACTGTAATTGGCATCTACATAGGTGCTTGTTGGTTGCATTTGGATTAAATTTGACTACCGAATAACTAGTTTGGAACACTCTGAGGAATAAAATAGCATGAATAGACAGTGGTGGAGCGATGAAAAATTTCCTGTCCATATTGATCAGTCTGGAAGAGATACATTTTCTCTTCAAGTTCATTATTACAACGAAGAAATCGTTTTGGGGAATATTACTGTACAATTTGATCGGATACAATTTCCAACGCATCATACGAAAAGTAGAAAAATGAAAGTACCTACCTGTTAGAGATACGGTACCTTTGTAGATTAAATTTATCGACAAAGGCTATAGATACTTACACTAATCTCTACTGTAGGCTATCTGGAAATAGGTATCTCGAGAAACATTACCATTTTTGCTACAGTAAAGGCAATAAAATTATCGATTATACCTATTATTATTATTTATCGATTACCTATCTACTACCTACATGGAAATTCGATTTGAAACTATTTTCGGTAGTTTTATGAGGACTATTCCCTTTCCTCTTCAATTATTTATGACTCAATTAGGCCTCGCCTGGTACTGCCCAGTCACATTTTTATGGCTTTTTCTATAACTTTTACTCTGGCTATTATCTTACTAGAACTATTGGTGGCTGGCTGGCTACCTGAATATTTTTTTAATTATTGAAAAAATCGTGCATTTTAATTAGTGTAAAAAGTTAATTAGTTGTGAGGCCAGACATCAAAGAGGTAAACCGATGTGATGCCTAATAAAAACCTATAAAATACCTCTGTAGATAATATTATGGTCTACATTAAATTTATTATGATAGTTTACAATACAAAGTTCTTGTACCATGAAATAATGTAAGTGTGCTCTTGTTTCTCACTCGCTTTTTTTTTAAAGTTTGCAGATCAGTAATCGGTGGAATGATGATGTAGGTACAGATTAAATCTGAAGTAGATTATACCAAAGTTCATGTTTTAGCTTGAATCTGAAGAATTGCTTATCTGATTTGTATTTTGGTATGATAGTGTTCTTTTTTCCCAATAATACAGAAATTGATTTTAAAAGAATTAAAGAAAGCATGCAAGACCGATCAAAATAGAGCAATATAAGAAATGGACCATTTAATGGACCACAAATACCAGGTCGGGGATGAGGGTGCCCACATTTGGACCCCACATCGGAGTTCGCTTTTTTAAAAGTTTGCAGATCAGTAATCGGTAGAATGATGATGTACAGATTAAATCTGAAGTAGATTATACCAAAGTTCATGTTTTAGCTTGAATCTGAAGAATTGCTTATCTGATTTGTATTTTGGTATGATAGTGTTCTTTTTTCCCAATACTTTCCTGTTTTCAAAATACAGAAATTGATTTTAAAAGGATTAAAGAAAGCATGCAAGACCGATCAAAATAGAGCCATATAAGAAATGGACCATTTAATGGACCACAAATACCTACCACAATCAAGAACGAGACCAGGTCGGGGATGAGGGTGCCCACATTTGGGCCCCACACTGGAGTTTGGGTTGAATCTTAGAAACAATTAACCCGGATAATTAATTAGTAACCATTAGAACTCAAGTTCGGGCAACATGGATTAAAAGATTAGAAGGGCCCACCCACACTCTCTATCTTGTGGCTGACATGGGGTTGGTTTATTTCTGGATGGAAAACTGACATAACTTCTTTAATTGCATGGTGGCATTACTGTGAAATGATGGGTCAAGACTATGATATGGGATATGGGTCAGAGGGTTTACATCGGAGTTTGGGTTGAATCTTAGAAACAATTAACCCGGATAATTAATTAGTAACCATTAGAACTCAAGTTCGGCCAACTTGGTTAAAAGATTAGAAGGGCCCACCCACACCCTCTATCTTGTGGCTGACATGGGGCTGGTTTATTTCTGGATGGGAAACTGACATAACTTTCATCGGAGTTTGGGTTGAATCTTAGAAACAATTAATTAGTAACCATTAGAACTCAAGTTCGGGCAACTTGGATTAAAAGATTAGAAGGGCCCACCCACACCCTCTATCTTGTGGCTGACATGGGGCTGGTTTATTTCTGGATGGGAAACTGACATAACTTCTTTAATTGCATGGTGGCATTACTGTGAAATGATGGGTCAAGACCATGATATGGGATATGGGTCAGAGGGTTTAAGATCTAGACCAGAAATTAGACCGAGGCCCGATTCATAAACTGATGGTTTTGATATTTCAATTTCTGATGATGGTAGTTTAGCTTTTCGTGTGTAAAATAAAAACTAATTATGTAATACCTGTTGTACTTAATAACTTTATTTCATCTTTAAATTTTCAATGAACTCTTCAACCATCTCTTCACAAAGCTGAGCAGCTGAGTGCACCCTAAGATAACCAGATCGTAATAGATGGCCAGTACCAGAGGGTTTGAGATCTAGACCAGAAATTAGACCGAGGCCCTATTCATAAACTGATGGTTTTGATATTTCAATTTTTGATGATGGTAGTTTAGTTTTTCGTACCTATGTAAAATAAAAACTAATTATGTAATACCTGTTGTACCTAATAACTTTATTTCATCTTTAATTTTTCAATGAACTCTTCAACCATCTCCTGATGATGGTAGTTTAGTTTTTCGTGTGTAAAATAAAAACTAATTATGTAATACCTGTTGTACCTAATAACTTTATTTCATCTTTAATTTTTCAATGAACTCTTCAACCATCTCTTCACAAAGCTGAGCAGCTGAGTGCACCCTAAGATAACCAGATCGTAATAGATGGCCAGTACGTCACCCACCCTGATACACACCATGCTCAAGAGTGCTTATTTTTCGTGGCGACCTTGCCATCCACCGTGATAAAGATAAAACTGAAGAAATCCGCGGCTCCCAACTTGCGTGCGCTAGATTTAAAATGAATTTCGGATTCGGGAAATGTGACACATCCTCTATCTAATACGTTATTTTTGTTCATACCTATAATGGCATTAAGCTTGTACATATCAAGTTTGCCCGTTTTTCACACAAGATGTAATATTTGAAAATTTAATATTATTATCAATTTTAAGAGCAACCCTTAGACAAAGGCTTTAGAACCCTCTGACAAAAGATTGATATCATATTATATAATTACAAACTGCTAGGAAAACAAATAAATATTTGATACAACCTTCTGATCTGTTTGTAAAACGCAGGTAATAGGTAATTTGGCATTCATTAAGCTTGTACATATCAAGTTTGCCCGTTTTTCACACAAGATGTAATGTTTGAAAATTTAATATTATCAATTTTAAGAGCAACCCTTAGACAAAGGCTTTAGAACCCTCTGACAAAAGATTGGTATCATATTATATAATTACAAACTGCTAGGAAAACAAATAAATATTTGATACAATCTTCTGATCTGTTTGTAAAACGCAGATAATAGGTAATTTACTACCTCACGGAATAGAACAATAAAATAAAATGAGTAAAAAATCAATTTTTATTAGGGGTATTAAAATGTAATTTACATTTATTTACCAAAAAGTAAAGAACAGCGGAGGTATTTTCTATTATCTGATGTAGAAAATGGGGTTGTTGTTTTAAAGGCAGGCTCAAATTTACGATTCACCATCACATTTCGGTTCTCAGAAGAATATTGGAAGCAAAAATCGAGACCTCTGACAGTCTTGACACTAAGAAATGAGGTCCCTGAAAGTACTCTGAACAGTCTGAACCCCTCTGTAAGAAAAACCACAAAACTGTTTTACAAGATGAAACAATTATAAAACTGAAGAACAGAAGAAATCCGCGGCTCCCAACTTGCGTGCGCTATATTTAAAATGAATTTCGGATTCGGGAAATGTGACACATCCTCTATCTAATACGTTATGTTTGTTCATACCTATGGCATTAAGCTTGTACATATCAAGTTTGCCCGTTTTTCACACAAGATGTAATGTTTGAAAATTTCAATATTATCAATTTTAAGAGCAACCCTTAGACAAAGGCTTTAGAACCCTCTGACAAAAGATTGATATCACATTAATTACAAACTGCTAGGAAAACAAATAAATATTTTTGATACAATCTTCTGATCTGTTTGTAAAACGCAGGTAATAGGTAATTTACTACCTCACGGAATAGAACAATAAAATAAAATGAGTAAAAAATCAATTTTTATTAGGAGTATTAAAATATAATTTACATTTATTTACCAAAAAGTAAAGAACAGCGGAGGTATTTTGTATTATCTGATGTAGAAAATGGGGTTGTTGTTAAAGGCAGGCTCAAATTTACGATTCACCATCACATTTCAGTTCTCGGAAGAATATTGGAAGCAAAAATCGAGACCTCTAACAGTCTTGACACTCTTAATGAGGTCCCTGAAAGAACTCTGAACAGTCTGAACCCCTTTGTAAGAAAAACCACAAAACTGTTTTACAAGATGAAACAATTTTAATAGACATCGATAAAAACAATTTCAATAACAATAAAACCCATATTAATAACAATAAATAAAACCATTTCGATATCTCTCTCAACTATCTTTGGATAATAACATTATGTTAACGTTAATATGGCATGAGTAGATACGAACGAGGAATCTGTATTTTCCAAATAATATTTTATCGTTTTTGTCCAATTTGTTCAATTTTTAACAATCCTGAGTTGTTGATCGCTTGGGAGATAATTTAGAATCGGGTCTGATCTGATACCTATACCATGACCAAACAAAACAGACTGCAAACCTCGGCCTATGGCTATAACTTCTCCGTATGATGATCCTTTGATATTAAATTTGAGTCATTTATGCAAGCACTAGATTCTGTTCCGAGAACAAACCTTTTCTGTTATTAGGTTAAAGTTTTCCCCGGGCGAGAATCGAACCTAGACTGACCCAGAGCAGTCCAGATGATGATTTCTCGAACAAAATTTTCAGATTTGCAACTGATGAATTGATGATATTATTCTTTATTCTCTAACCAGGAATTGAAGGTGTGAAAAAAATGTCTTAATCTGAGACCAAGAATCTGCCTGGAAATCCGCCTAATAGAGCTTCTAGTCGAAGAGGTGCAAAGAGCGTCTTTACGGAATTGATTTACAACTTAATTGCTTAATTAAAGTTTTTCAACCTTTTTGCGATCGCCGCTATCTCTTCGGTTGTGATTTGCCGCGATTGGTTTGCGGCTTTCCCAGCTTAGGATTAGGATGTTGGTGTTATTTTGACAAGAGCGCCTAATGATTTCATTGAATGTATCAAATCAAACCTGTAGCCTGAATCAAATTAATCAAATTATCTTATCTTATCTAGCATCCGTCTGGTGCCAAAAGGTTATGCAACCCTCAACTCCCGTTGTTTGTTATGTTAAGATCTCGGACATTAATCTTGCAAATTTGTTAAAATCATCATTCTACTAGTTTGTAAAATCAAGTGTCCTATTTTACGTGACACATTGTTTGGTTGAAATGGCAAATTTCTACTGTGGCATTTCTCAATTATCAATTGAGCTCATCTTTTTTATTGTTTTTCTTTCTTTATTTACATTGTGTGTTCTTTTAATTTCTCACCTTCTATTTTGATTTATAAAATAAGCTAATAAATATTTACATTGTGTGTTCTTTTAATTTCTCACCTTCTATTTTGATTTATAAAATAAGCTAATAAATCACGAAAACACATTTACTTTATTTACATTGTGTGTTCTTTTAATTTCTCACCTTCTATTTTGATTTATAAAATAAGCTAATAAATCACGAAAACACATTTATTTCTGTTGGTAATATATCATTTGGAGCTTCCATAACTTTTGCTTCCTCAGAACCAGAACTACATATTTCGATTCACTCTGTACGAGTATGCATAACTTGGCGTTGAGGGTTTTGAGACCTGTTTTGCGCTTTTGAAAGAAAGTGAATTTGAGTTCCGCTAAGAAATGTAAACCGTAGTCTTCGAGTATGCATAACTTTGGCGTTGAGGGTTTTGAGACCTGTTTTGCGCTTTTGAAAAAAGTGAATTTGAGTTCCGCTAAGAAATGTAAACCGTAGTCTAAAGCTCTAGTGGGAGTATATTAATATTTTCTAAGAAGTGACATCGTAGACGAAACGAAAAATGAAAAAGGAGAGCATAAATCCTCCACATCTGTAGAGGGAACATTGAGATTTCCAAGGTCTCTGGGGGCTCTGATGGCCACATTGGAGTTGGTCTGATAGGAATCTAATATCTAATCTTGTGTATTTCGATTCACTCTGTACGAGTATGCCTAACTTGGCGTTGAGGGTTTTGAGACCTGTTTTGCGCTTTTGAAAGAAAGTGAATTTGAGTTCCGCTAAGAAATGTAAACCGTAGTCTAAAGCTCTAGTGGGAGTATATTAATATTTTCTAAGAAGTGACATTGTAGACAAAACAAAAAATAAAAAAGGAGAGCATAAATCCTCCACATCTGAAGAGGGAACATTGAGATTTCCAAGGTCTCTGAGGGCTCTGATGGCCACATTGGAGTTGGTCTGATAGGAATCTAATATCTAATCTTGTCTTCTCTAACAAAGCCGAGGATTCCGCCCAGGTTGTTATTTTAACACCTCGCAAATTTCTATTTCACACTTGTATAAAAATTCACTTGTTTCTCTAACATGATATTCTGGCGATCTTGTTTTGTCTTCTTGGAACCTAGTCTAAATGTTCGAATCTGCTGATGATCAGATGTCTGCTACTCTTTCAGGTGCCAATAGTGGTTTATCTTCATGCAAAATCTCCATTTAGTCTTTGATATTCTGGCGATCTTGTTTTGTCTTCTTGGAGCCTAGTTTAAATGTTCGAATCTGCTGATGATCAGATGTCTGCTACTCTTTCAGGTGCCAATAGTGGTTTATCTTCATGCAAAATCTCCATTTAGTTTAGGTTGAGTGTCTTGTGGACTTCATTAAGCTAATTTAATAGAGTTCGCTTTAAATGGTCAAGATCCGTCGTTAGGTGCGAAAATAGTGAGACGAGAAGCCATTATGATTTCTTCAACTGATAGCAAGAGCTTACCTGTAGAGTATCCTCCATTATTGATGGTAGGTAGTAGGAACTTTAGGAAGGTATTTTATGAAAGATAAGTTCTTGGGGGCATGGTCTACAACTAAACCTTTCAATAAACTTGAGCTTTCAATAAAGCTGTCCAATATTCATGGTATTCATGCAAGACATTCAAAAATCGAAAGTTTATTTATTTATTTATTTATTATAATTTTTATTGTACATGATATACAAAATGGTATGAGTACAACGTCATGATTGCTTAACCTAGGCTTTTAGGTAGGTACCTATTTTATGAAAGATAAGTTCTTGGGGGCATGGTGTACAACTAAACCTTTCAATAAACTTGAGCTTTCAATAAAGCTGTCCAATATTCATAGTATTCATGAAAGACATTCAAATATCGAAAATTCAATGATACACCTGCATTGAACTAATACCTACCCCAAAAAATACCACTTCGTGGCATAAAAAAGACCCCGCCAAGTCGTTCCTCCCAAAATAAATCAAGTGCCCACAAAAAATAAATAAAGACCCGCAGCAGAACCATACGAGTGAGAACAACATCAACTTGGACCCAGGACTTGATGTTGAGGTAATTCAAAAGAGTCAAATGCAGAACTTTTACTGCGGGACTAAAGAGAGTCAGTCCTGCTCGGGCAGGATAAACAAGGTATAGGTATTCTACTCCAGGGGTAGCCAACCTTTTATGGGTCCCAAGCTACTCAGATGACTAAGAGACCCTTGGGAAGCTACGTCTAGGAACCAGAAACTTACGACGTACCTAAATTTTTGGTTCCCATTAGAGTTGTACTTGTGCGACTGTCCGTGAGCTGCGAGCTACCAAAAACCACTTGCGAGGTACCGGTAGCTGGCAATCGACGGTTTGGAGATCCCTGTTCTATTCTACATAGGTATGTTCCAGAAATCCTCTACTAAACCCCTTTGTCAGGTATTCTACTCCATGCAGGGGTAGCCAACCTTTTATGGGTCCCGAACTACTCAGATGACTAAGAGACCCTTGGGAAGCTACCTTTTAGTCTGGGAACCAAAAACTTACGACGTAAAATTTTTGGTTCCCATTAGAGTTGTACTTGTGCAACTGTCCTTGAGCTGCGAGCTACCAAAAAACCACTTGCGAGCTACCGGTAGCTGGCAATCGACGGTTTGGAGATCCCTGTTCTATTCTACATAGGTATGTTCCAGAAATCCTCTACTAAACCCCTTTGTCTTTTCTTAAGGGTTTAGAATTTTTTGATATGTACCCATACAGCATTTTCGAGAAATCCCTTTAATCTTATAAACGGCAAGGACAGATGAGACTTCTAGCCGTTCAAAAGACGAGTCGGTCGACTATGTGTGGACACACCTACCGATACGACGATGTCGTCATTGATTTCTCAACATGACTCTTTGAGCTTTTTCATCAGAATGACAGATAAAAATTTAATTTTGGACCATTTAAAGTTACTTTTTGGGAGTTCTGACCTCAGATAAGGATTGTTCACGTGGAAATCGATCTTTTATTCGTAATTTGCAACTGCTTCATTTGCAGGTCCTGAAACTCGGCCTCCAAAAGTACATCAAGAAGAAAGCAATGGGCAGCTCCACTCAGGCAGAGTTGTGGGCATTCCTCACCAATGCGGGTCATGAGATGCGTACCCTGCCTGAAAAGATGGATGTAGAGACCATCATGAATACTTGGACCCTGCAGACGGGATTTCCGGTTATCAGGGTGGCGCGGGATTATGATGCGGGATCTGCTGTTGTTAAACAGGTGAGAGGTCTTGGTTTTACTTTAATAATAATAGTGCTTATTAATACTGCTCGCACAGAACTGAAAGGCCCCTTTACTCCAGCAGTAGGCTACCACTATTATGGTGGTCAAATTCTCAAATTATTTTGAGGATAAAATTCCTCAAGATTCTTAAAAAAAAAGAGGTTTGATACAGGGAACTGTAAAATTGATAAGGTACTATCTAAGATAGAAGTCCCGAAATCTAAGATAGAAGGAAGACAGAACAAGCGAAATAGCGCTTAAGTACAAGGCGGACGCGCTACCAACCATGCCAGCCTAGTTGGTTGGTAGACGCGCTACCAACCTACTAAGACTGGCTCCTTAGGGTCAATTTCTTAAAAAAAAAGAGGTTTGATACAGGGAACTGTCAAATTGATAAGGTAGTATCTAAGATAGAAGTCCCGAAATCTAAGATAGAAGGAAGACAGAACAAGCGAAATAGCGCTTAAGTACAAGGCGGACGCGCTACCAACCATGCCAGCCTAGTTGGTTGGTAGACGCGCTACCAACCTACTAAGACTGGCTCCTTAGGGTCAATTTGGGTGCAACAAACTGCCCACCGACTTTCGCTTCAGTCCACTGTTCATTCGACGCAACTGTTTACCCCCGAAAACATGTTTCCTCCCTAGAAACGCTTCTTCTTGGAGCCAATCGAACCGGAACCAACTGACACCTCCCTGTGGTGGGTCCCTCTCACTGTGGCAACCCGCAGGCCGAATCGCAGGCCATTAGCCTGAGTTAACTAAAGTACCTACTAAAGCCGGGGGCCACAGACCGAGTTTGAACCTTCGAATGGAGGAGTTGCAATTGGGAGAATATTATTAATAAAAGGTCGATTCTAACGTAAAAAGTTGTGAAAAATCCAAATCTGAAGTCAAAACTCCGAAAAAGTAACTTTAAAAGGTCGAAAATTCAATTTTTATTTGTCGAACCGAGTTTAAACCTTCGAATTGAGCAATCTGGTTGGTCGATTAAAAGAAAAAATCTAAAATTTCAGCCAATCAGATTTTTTAAACGGAGATACCTACTAATTTAATACATAGACATAGGTATTTATTTTTATTTACTTATAATTACTTAGGTAATCTCTCTCTTGTTCCTTTTTTCTCAGCTCAAGAACTTCGTCGAGACTTGACAACCCGTAACCGTCCTAACTTCAGAGTAACCAAGCCATCTCATTGGCTGAGAGCTGAACCAAATTTGACCATTAAGCAAGAGGATTTGAATGCGGAAAGCGACGATTGGATCATCTTCAACATTCAAGTGGCAACCCGTAACCGTCCTAACTTCAGAGTAACCAAGCCATTTCATTGGCTGAGAGCTGAACCAAATTTGACCATTAAGCAAGAGGATTTGAATGCGGAAAGCGACGATTGGATCATCTTCAACATTCAACAGACGGGTAAGGGTGACTCACTATCAGGTAGACCTGACAGGTACACCTGATCAGGTGTACCTGTCAGTGTGTGGCTGGTCAGGATAGCGTGTCATAGAGTTAGTTAGATTTACTTTATGGACACTCGTTACTGTGCTGAAAGCCTAGAATGTCACGGGGTTGTTTGATCACGGTTTTATGTGGAGTCTTCTCTTGAATGTCTTATGATGACACTGGTTTTTGGTTTTAATACCGACATCTATTTTCAGCACAAATCCAGAAACAAAAGAGTTTTCATAGCAGGAACACAACCCCGACCAAAAATTGTGACTTTCCCGAGAAATGAATAGCTCATCCTCACAACACCAAGAGGTAAGGAGATTTCTAGCTTTCAGTGCTCATCAGATGTAGGTACCTGCCCACAGGGAGCGCGGTAGCGTTCCGCCCCGCAAAGACAAAAAAGTTTGATCGCGATACTAAGAGATAGTATACGCCACAGCTCCAACCTACGTATACCTAGATAGAAAAAGAAACATTTGTGTCGGACGAACTTGTTATTCGTTTGAAATGTCCATAATACGAATACCTAATACTCATCCTCAAAGGGAATTCAGCTAAAAACTTGATTGGTTTCAGGTATTTAGCCAAACACATGATTGGTTTCAGGTTACTACCGCGTCCTTTACGACGAGAAAAACTGGTACCTCATCATACCAAACACATGATTGGTTTCAGGTTACTACCGCGTCCTTTACGACGAGAAAAACTGGTACCTCATCATCGCCACTCTGCGTAATTCCACCACCTACAACACCATACACCTTCTGAACCGGGCCCAGTTAATTGATGACGCGATGAACTTGGCCCGGGCAGGACTACTGGACTATAAGATCGCTTTGGACGTCACGGCATACCTTCAGTATGAGACAGAGTTGGTACCTTGGCGTAGCGCCATGCAGGCCCTAGGCTACATTGAAGGACAGCTGTAGTGTGAAAAAGTACCTCACATAATTTCATTGAATGTATCAAATCAAACCTGTAGCCTGAATCAAATTATCTTATCTTATCTAGCATCCGTCTGGTGCCAAAAGGTTATGCAACCCTGAACTCCCGTTGTTTGTTATGTTAAGATCTCGGACTTTAATCTTGCAAATTTGTTAAAATCATCATTCTACTAGTTTGTAAAATCAAGGGTCCTATTTTACGTGACACATTGTTTGGTTGAAATGGCAAATTTCTACTGTGGCATTTCTCAATTATCAATTGAGCTCATCTTTTTTTTGTAATTTCATTGAATGTATCAAATCAAACCTATCTTATATCTTATCTAGCATCCGTCTGGTGCCAAAAGGTTATGCAACCCTGAACTCCCGTTGTTTATTATGTTAAGATATCGGACTTTAATCTTGCAAATTTGTTAAAATCATCATTCTACTAGTTTGTAAAATCAAGTGTCCTATTTTACGTGACACATTGTTTGGTTGAAATCTACTTAAAAAATCCGACATACTGTTCGTATCACGATCAAAACAAAACTGTCGTTGTCGTTCGACTCGGTCGCGATGATTGGAATGCTGCCTCTATGACGCGACCAGGCAGCTCGGTCGTACGACCCTGTCGCTATGATCGGAACACCACCTTTACCAACAGCTACTTCCCATTAAGTATTTATTTATTTTCTTGATGTTTTTCCAGTTTCAACGGCACTCAATTTCAAGTGACGTCCATAGTGAAATTCTGCACGAAACGGATTTCCAATGAGCTGGAACTAACACAGGTAAACAAACTTTCAGATTTGTCCTTAATGGTCAAACTTAGGGTAGGTTCTGGACTATAAACTATAAGCATGTTCCGCGGGTTTGATTCGTGTCCGGGGCGAACTTTATCGGAAACAGATAAGGTTGGTTATCGGAACGGCTGGCTTCCTCTCAGCCTGTTCTTCCCTCTTCGATTTCGGGACGATAGGAGCTCCGTTGTTACAGTTCTATCAAATGTTCAACACAGTGGAATTTTGCTGATTTTCGAGTCCTTTTTTGGTCCTTCGCAGGCCGAAGAGGGTAGGTTCTGTATAAGCATGCTCCGCGGGTTCGATTCCTCCGCGGAGCGAACTTTACCCGAAACAGATAAGGTTGGTTATCGGAACGGCTGGCTTCCTCTCAGACTGTTCTTCCCTCTTCGATTTCGGGACGATAAGAGCTCCGTTGTTACAGTTCTATCAAATGTTCAACACAGTGGAATTTTGCTGATTTTCGAGTCCTTTTTTGGTCCTTCGCAGGCCGAATCGCAGGCCATTAGCCTGAGTTAACTAAAGTACCTACTAAAGCCGGGGGCCACAAACCGAGTTTAAACCTTCGAATTGAGCAATCTGGTTGGTCGATTAAAAGAAACAAGCAGGGTCCGTCCCTCCGGGAATTTTTTAGCCCGTAGTGATAGGATAGGGATCAGCCTGAAATTTCCCTTGCTAAAGAAATAGCAAAGATTGAGTGCGAAATTTTTTTTGCGTAAATAATTGTAACCGGACAGCTGTATCGGAGAGCTTACTTCGACAAGTACAAGGTAAGGAAAAGAGTCTGACTGGGGAACTTTACATAGGGAGGATAGGGATCAGCCTGAAATTTCCCTTGCTAAAGAAATAGCAAAGATTGAGTGCGAAATTTTTTTTGCGTAAATTCACTCGTAAAAAAATTATAGCCACAACCAAATGTCAATCATATCCTAGTTCTTAACCTTCTTCCACGAATCCACGCCAGCCTGTTAGCTTCGTTGGTAGCGCGTCTGCCTTATAAGCGCTAGGCCGCGGGTTTGATTCCCGCCCGGGGCGGATTTTATCCTGAACGCATATTGTTCGTTCTCGGAACGGCTGGCTTTCTCCTATCCAGTCTTCCTTCTCTCTTCGATTTAGGGACGATAAGACCTTAGAAGTTACTGTTCTCTCTATAAAACCTCTTTAAAAAAAACCTTCTTCTTAATCAAAATATTGACCTCTTCTTCCTTCGTTCAGAAATACTTGCTTCACATCATTCGTCCGATGTACGAGAGCATCGGTTTCGACGGCAGTCCCAAAGATGACCAGATGACCGTTTACAAGCGAGTGGATGTGTTGAACCGTGCGTGCATACTTGGCCTTAAGGATTGCGTACAGAAAGCGCTCAGCAAGTATCAGAATTGGATCAGTAACCCGTCCAAAATGTGAGTAGGTACCCTTTCGGCGATACATAAAGGTGTGTCCACCCATAGTCGACCGGCCGTACCCTTTATTCGGCGACAAGCTGCCTATTTCCTCACAGTACCTAACCTCGTAGATTCGTAGAAGCTTTAGAGCTCTTATCCTTTAGGATTGTTTGCCCTAAGCCTCGGAGTGGAAATTAAACTCACCCAGATGGTCACCCATCCGGATACTAATCACGCAAAACGTTGCTAAACTTAGTTCCGGCGATACATAAAGGTGTGTCCACCCATAGGCGACCGGCCGTACCCTTTATTCGGCGACAAGCTGCCTATTTCCTCACAGTAACCTCGTAGATTCGTAGAAGCTTTAGAGCTCTTATCCTTTAGGATGTTTGCCCTAAGCCTCGGAGTGGAAATTAAACTCACCCAGATGGTCACCCATCCGGATAATAATCACGCAAAACATTGCTAAACTTCAGTAAACCATTTGGAATTTGTGCCCGTGCTGGTAAATGGATTAGATTGGCTTACCCACTACCATGTCCTCGATTTTCTTTTCGAAAGCATCTCAATCGACAGTGAATATGAGGCAATATGCATTATGTAGCGTGTTTCAAAGATTTTGCATTGGATTGATGTGGTCTTTAAGGTCGACTCTCGATAATTCGAAATTGGAGGGACCTGACTAGTATTTCGAATTATCGAGAGTTTCGATTTACCGAGATGTTCGAATTAGCGAGAGAGAAAAAATGAAAACTTCGAATTATCAAGAGATTTCTTCAACCAGAGGCCCAGAAGTCGGAATATGAATTCCTTAGATGTCACCGTTCCTCAGAAGAGAGAGGATCTTATCAGAAGTTTTTTTTCTTTTTTGCAGAAAATGATTCGTTGGAGGAAATTAATTAAATTATTAATTATTCGTTGCGAAATATAGAGGTAAATCAACATCAACATGGTTGAAAATGTCAAAGGATGAGACTACTGGGATATGTAGAAGTGCTTTGATGTTAATGACTTCATTAGAAAATGTTTGTTACAACTTTGAGGATGTCAAGATTAAGTTTGGTGGAACAGGTTGCCGAATTTATACAGGGTGTGTCGGGAGACAGTGTGACACGGATATTCTTGGCCATTTTTCTTTGTTTCAGAGCGACTGGAAGGATTTCCGATTTTCCCAATACCAGGGGGAAGAAAGACGAGATTAGCTAGGTATACAAAAAAGTATGCAGTTTGATTTACAACAGAATTTTTTACTTAAAGGTTTCACTAGATCAATCTGGACATTTTTTGGCTCAAAATTTTGAGGTAGAGGTACCGAGTAAGATAGTATAGAAAGGATCCAACCAACAATGATTTTTTAATAGTTTCAGTTCATAAGTCACAAGGCATTATAAACAGATGCGTGATATATGGAATTGTTTGCTCTTTGCTGGCAGCTATGACCTGTGTAAATTACAATTAAACAGATGCGTGATATATGGAATTGTTTGCTCTTTGCTGGCAGCTATGACCTGTGTAAATTACAATATTATCATACCCCGCTCATAAATCAATATAGCATTTTCTCCACAAGGAATGCACCTTGGGTAAACAAAATATTGGACAGAATGTAAGCTAGGGGCATCGGGACGATGGATCCACCACTTTTCAAAAGAAAGCTCAAGAAACATTGACCGTGGTGAGGATCTGGACGGGTGACGACGATTGTGTGATGCTGGTTCAATTTGCATGGGCGACTGGATGTACTTAATCTCTTTTGAATACTGTTTTGAAGCTCCATTACAGTGAAATGAGAACACTAGAACAGTATTCAGGGATATGATCGATGTTCCTTCTGTGGATTTTTCAAAGAAAATAGACAATATCCAAAAGCATTTTAAACACGATTTAATACTGGAAAATATTTCGATATCTGGATCGAAGGTCCGATAATTATATCTCTAGATCTCTTTCCAAATATCCTATACTTACTTAGGTGTAGGCTAAAAACTAAGATGAGAACTGCAGAAGGTGGAATGTATAATTAAACTAAGCTCTGTGATCAGACCGAAGATAAAAATTTCGTTGATAATCTCGCATCTGCCCTCGAGGTAAACTTTTAATGATCTAACATCCCTCGTCGTAGAAATTGGATGATTGTTTTATGAAAATTTAAATAAACAAATTGACTGAAATACCTACATCTTGTAAGTTCACCTGAATTTTTTTTTTCAAGTCAAAAATTCTGTTTAAATCAAACTGCATACTTTTTTGTATACCTAGCTCCTCTCGTCTTTCTTCCCCCTGGTATTGGGAAAATCGGAAATCCTTCCAGTCGCTCTGAAACAAAGAAAAATGTATTGTTTTGTACAAAGAAAAATGTCCACGAATATCCGTGTCACACTGTCTCCCGACACACCCTGTATAAATTCGGCAACCTGTTCCACCAAACTTAATCTTGACATCCTCAAAGTTCCTATATTAATATTTTCTAAGAAGTGACATCGTAGACGAAACGAAAAATAAAAAACGAGAGCATAAATCCTCCACATCTGAAGAGGGAACATTGAGATTTCCAAGGTCTCTGGGGGCTCTGATGGCCACATTGGAGTTGGTCTGATAGGAATCTAATATCTAATCTTGTTTTTTTTTTTTATTTTTAATTTTACTCCTTTTAATTTAACTACAATCGGTAGGTAATAACACCTAGTCAAAGATTCGTTTGCTTTTAAGTATACGTAGATTAGTGGAGGTGTCAAAACTACAAATCGGATTGGTTAATTTTAAGCTCAATATTATATCCAGAAATATAGTAAGAAATTCTTTTGTTATCTTAATACATAATTATTCAAGTAATGTTCGAGTCAGAAAAGGTTGTCGAACTTTTTGTCCACCCTACAGTTCTTTGTGGACTAATAAGTATGTTCAAATTAATAGACATAGACTAGACAGGCAGAATCTAATATATCTCAATACATTACCATCCTATATGTTTTCATCTAAATTAGGAGTGCCAAATTACAAGGCAAAAGTTTGGAACATTTCGGAACATACCTACGTAGATTAGTGGAGGTGTCAAAACTACAAATCGGATTGGTTAATTTTAAGCTCAATTTTATATCCAGAAATAGAGTAAGAAATTCTTTTGTTATCTTAATACATATTCAAGTAATGTTCGAGTCAGAAAAGGTTGTCGAACTTTTTGTCCACCCTAGAGTTCTTTGTGAACTAATACGTATGTTCAAATTAATAGACATAGACTAGACAGGCAGAATCTAATATATCTCAATACATTACCATCCAATATGTTTTCATCTAAATTAGGAGTGCCAAATTACAAGGCAAAAGTTTGGAACATTTCGGAACAAAACCTGCGGGCTCCAAATTCGCAGTGGTCCTGTGATACTTCTTTAATGTGATTTATTCCTTGCTTTGTCTGATCCTCATCAAAGAAGTGAAAAGTTTTTGGATATTTTCGCCAATTCTATTCCCGAGGGTCTGTCGATGGATGGTTTTCAGGTGATTTATGGATTTCAAAGCGGCTATGATCCTCATCAAAGAAGTGAAAAAGTTTTTGGATATTTTCGCCAATTCTATTCCCGAGGGTCTGTCGATGGATGGTTTTCAGGTGATTTATGGATTTCAAAGCGGCTAATTAGATAAATCGGTACCGTCGGTCAATCTGTATGAAGATGTTTTGCTGCTTCCTCGTGGGGAAGTTTCTGGGGTTGGCAATAACGAAATATTGATGGTAGACTCAGTAACTTTGTGAAGGTTCATTTTAAATATCTAAATATGAAAATAACTTTAGTCTTCATGGGGAAAGTTTCTGGGGTTGGCAATAACGAAATATTGATGGTAGACTGAGTAACTTTGTGAAGTTTCATTTTAAATATCTAAATATGAAAATAGCTTTACTCTTCACTGGTTTTGAAGAGTAAAGTTATTTTCATATTTAGAATAACGAAATATCTGGCATGATGGATAAGTGATATAGAATAGATAGAAGTTGTGACTAGTTAGCTATGTATCTACCTACTTGGTTGGTTACTTAGAATGTTATAAGACATTAGGACTGGGGAGCTGCCTAAGACTCTTGGGAGGTGTAGGGTTAAATCATACATAACTACCACTGATTTGCAGCAGAGATGGATTTATCATGGGCTAAAAGGTTAAAACTAAATCTAAACATGTCACATTGGTCTAATAGTTCATGTTATTTAATTCTAATAAAGCTACTAAAATACTCGTACGTATAACCTATCCGATAAAGTTATGTGATGTCACTTCAGCTAGGCCCGGACTCTAGCGTGCCGTATCATTCCGACTGTCAAGAATGGTAGTCATAACATTAATTATAGCCCCATTATCATAA
>NW_007379978.1:0-13146 GCF_000475195.1 Diaphorina citri
TTTTTTTTTTTTTTTTTTTTTTTTGAGAAAGAGATCGTTCTTCTGGGTTTGTATTCATGTATTCTAAACCATCCCAACCATCAAGTCATTAAGAATAACCTACGAGAAATACTAAAAAAGATGGCTTTTACAGCAAAATTACCAAAATAATTACGAAAAACCCTTCCAAATAAAATAGACATTAGAGTTTCAGTTTCCTTTTTTTCTCTCCCTCTTTCTCCATCTATCCTCCCTCTCTCTCTCTCTCTCTCTCTCTCTCTCTCTCTCTCTCTCTCTCTCTCTCTCTTTCCATCTTCCTCTCTCTTTATCTTTCGACCTTTCGTAACATTGCCCTATCTTTAGCTTATATTATTGTGGAAAATACCACAGAGAGAGAGAGAAGAGGAGGAGGAGGAGGAATGAGTGTGAAATATGAATTTGAAATTCTTACACCACTTTCCTGAATACTTTCACTCTCACTCTCCATATCCTCTCTCTCTCTCTCTCTCTCTCTCTCTCTCTCTCTCTCTCTCTCTCCCTCCCTCTCTTCCTCTCCAACCCACTCCTATTATCCCTTCCCTATGCATTCCCGCCCTTTCTCACCTACCTCTCCCTCCTTTCCTCCATCCCTCCCTCTTTTTCTTTTTCCTCCTCGAAATTAAATTTGTTTTATTCAATTTACTTTATTTTTTTATTCTTATTCTCTCACACCCTTTTATCTTTTTACAATTTTCACCCTTACTCCATTCTCTCTCCCTCCCTCCTTCGTGTTTATCAATCATTTTCACTCATCTCTCTCCTTCTCTTCTTTTGCTCCCATTCTTCCCTTTCTCCTACCTTCTTCTTTTCCGCCTTTTTCATCATTTCCTTTTCTTCCTTCTTCTCTGCCTTCTTCTTCTCCTACTTATTCTTCTCCTTAATCGAATTTCTTTCTTCTATTTCTTTTATCTTTTCGTCCAATTCCTCCCACACTCGAATTGGAAATTTCTTCTCTCTCTCTCTCACTGTCTCTTTCGATCTCTCACTCTCTCTCTCTTTCTCTTCCTCACCTTTCTTCTAGATCTAGATGTTCCTGTTAATAATAATAGTAATAATAATCCTTGGTTCTCCTATCCGTAAGTAAATGCGTGCTAGAAATAGAGAGGGAAAATTGGGAGGGAATGTGAGAGAAACATAAATAGAGTGAAGGAAAATTGAAAGAGGGGAGGGAGAGAGAAAGAAATGGTGAGAGAGAGAGGGGGATGGAGAGGGAAAATAAAGATAAAGAGGGAATAAGGGGGAGAGAAGGGTGGGATGGAGAGAAGAAACTTTCGTGTTAGAGGGAGAAGGAGAGAGATGAAATCCTTTAGATATATTTTCGTTTCTAGCAAATCTGAGAACATTCAGAACTAAAGAAAAGGATCAAAAAAGTTTTGAGTGAGAGAGAGAAGGTGTATGAAAGGGGAGGGGAAAAGGAGGAAAGAGAGAGAGAGAGACAGAGAGAGAGTGAGAGAGAGAGAGAGAGAAAGAGAGAGAAGGAGAGAGCCTCCCAATCAAAAAATATTCACACGAGAAAAAAAGCTATTTTCCACTGATTGAATTTTCTCTCCCTTTCTCTCTCCCTTTCTCTATCCCTCTCTCTCTCTCTCTCTCTCTCTCTCTCTCTCTCTCTCTCTCTCTCTCTCTCTCTCTCTCTCTCTCTCTCTCTCTTTTAACATGGCTCTTTTGTTAGTTCATAGCCTGGCTAAAGTTATGTTCTTGTATTGGGATCCAAGCCAAGGTCAATCCAATCTCCCTGTCGCTCTCTCTTCTAAATTTCTTTGTAAAGTTCGCACTTGAAAATACCTATTTAGAGTCTTAGTTTTCTTTCTTCCTCTCTCTCGCACTTTCTTTCTCTCTCTCTCTCTCTCTCTCGCACTCCATTTAATTTTCACATAATACGTCCACATTAACCCTCACGGTCATTTAGCTGCCTCTAATGGCTTTTTAATCCCCCTCTCTTTCTCTCTCACTGAAAAAAGTATTAGAAAGCATAGAAATACTATCTAGGTGAGTGATTCATGGCATTTTTTTTTTTTTTTTTTTTTTTTTTTTTTTTTCCAAATTTTAAAAAAAAAATAAAAAATTCGGCACAAAACCCCGGTTTTTTTTTTTTTTTTCATTTCGCAATTCGAAGCAATGAATTAAACTTCGCGATGAAAGCCGCGTTTGCCTTGGAAGCCTTAGGTCGCGGGTTCAATTTCCGCCAAGGCAGAACTTTCTCGGAACAACTGATAGCTTTCTCCTATCCTATACTCCTTTTCTCTTTGATATCAGGACGACGGAACCTCCACTGTTGAAGAAATTTTCATTTGTCAAGGGTCTCTAGATTTACCTTACACTTTGGGTCAATTTAATTTGAAGAAATCATTTAGGTGCTAATGAATTTTGCAAAAAAAAAAAAAAAAAAAAAAAAAAAAAATCCACCCTATGCATTGCCCTGGGCATATGGATAGGCAGTATCATCCTGAGTTTGCCTTCATTCCTCTACTATACGACAGACTTCATAGAGTATAGTGATGGCAAAGTTCGGACAGTGTGCTACGCGGAATGGCCCGATGGACCGAACAACTATAGCCGGCTAGAATTACTGTAAGTACCTATGCTTTTTACTTTCCTTATCCTATAGGAAGGAAAGTAATGTAATCGGGTCAAATTTTCGATGGTCAGTTTTTAGTGTCAAAACACGTTTTTTCTCCTATTCTCCTACAATATAATATGTTCATTTAAAATTACAACAATAAACGGGCGGACCCTTTACTATCTAATAATTTTATTACATAAATGTGTGCCCTAACTAAAGGAAAATACCACTTATGGAAATAGTTTGTGGTATGTGATTATTCAAGCTAATTTTAAGACCTATTGCCCTAGGCATATGGATAGGCAGTATCATCCTGAGTTTGCCTTCATTCCTCTACTATACGACGGACTTCATAGAGTACAGTGATGGCAAAGTTCGGACAGTGTGCTACGCCGAATGGCCCGATGGACCGAACAACTATAGCCGGCTAGAATTACTGTAAGTATACCTATGCTTTTTTCATTCTTTTTTATCTCATACACCAAAAGCCCAATCCGAGGCTTAGGTGTAGGGGCTAGACAGCCCTAAAGGATGAGTTAAGCTTCTATGAATCTATGAAATAGATCAGTTGCGCTTACTTGGGTGATGTTTCAAAGCCATAGAGCGGGAAAAATGAGGACCAACGGAATTTTTCTTTTTCTTCTACGGCTTCTAGATCCCGAGATAAATCAATTAAAAAAATGTCGGTAAATCGTGAACTTTGACGTCACGGCATACGCTCCCGTAGGCGATGACGTCACATCAAATGTCCTGAGCAAATTCAAAATTTCTTTTGAAAAGAAAAGAGAAAATGTTTTTATTTTTCCACTTAATTGGAACAATCTTGAAACATACTCTCCTTACATTTACTTCAACCATCCTGAGTGGGGCCGGGAAAAGCCAGATATCCTCGATTGCCCAAATAGTTACCTATATATATGTACTTCTGATAGGTAACTTTTAGTAGACATGGGGTAATAATAATAATATTAATGGTTTATTTATTGTAACTTGAACATCGTCTTTCTTTTGTTCCTATATAAGTACCATTGGTACTTTTCAGGATACTGCAATAATAAGAAGATTGGAAATAACGAGGTTTCTTCTCACTTACCTTTTATCTCCCTCTCTCTCAATCGCCCTATCGTGTTACAAGCCCAATTCTTTTTCTTTCACGGATGAAATTTTTCCCCAAAGTGATCTCCCTCTCTCTCAATCGCCCTATCGTGTTACAAGCCCAATTCTTTTTCTTTCACGGATGAAATTTTTCCCCAAAGTGATAATCCTTTTCAAAGTCCTCAGCTAGGAAAGCGAAAATTAATGCCTTTACAGAAAAAATAACACGTTAGGTATATCTGGGTTATAAAACGTTATACTTAAATATGTACCTATTCGTTATAACACTAACACACTAACCGAGATTTTATTCGCCAATATGTCTGATTTTTTTTTGGTGTCCGAATTTTTTCTAAATCAAAGTCTCCAAAGATATTTTGGAACTTGGAATAAATCCGGTTCTAATCTCGACCCGTCTGTTTCAAAGTGTAAGACCATACTGATGATAGATCTTGGGACCACATTGTCCTCTGATTCCACTGCCAAGTGACAAGGTCATTTGGAATGCTAGTCATACTATTGGACCGTATCGTTGATACTACTGGAATAGTGGACCATAGCGTTGAGGTGCACAGGTGTATTAAATTCTTGGGAACAATCCTCTACATAATATTACAGTCAAGTGATTCCCAAACTAGGGTCAGTGGCCCCCGAGGGGGCCATGAAGGACTTTAAGACCCCCGGGAAAATCGCATAAAATACAGTGAAGGGGCCGCGGCGCCTTCATAATTGAAAAAAGGGGGCCGTGTAGAAGAAAGAAAAAGTTTGGGAACCACTGTAATAGTCTATTCCGTAATGGTATAACAGAACCTACAGACCACAATAGGTAATACGATCTCCATGATTGACCGAGCGGAGAGAGTTTTAAGTTTTACTCAACTCTGTGGACGAGTGGTCGTGCTTAATACTCTCAACCCAGAGGAGCTGGGTTCGTATCCCTTCCAGAGTGGAAATTATCAAACCAAACTTTTCCGTTCTTCGATATAGGAACTTGTAAGATTGAGCCAGCCTGGTTAGCTTAGTTGGTAGTGCGTCTGCCTTGTAAGCGCTAGGCCGCGGGTTCGATTCCCGCCCGGGGCGGATTTTATCCTGATGGGATAATTTTCGTTCTCGGAACGGCTGGCTTTCTCCTATCCTGTCTTCCTTCTCTCTTCGATTTCGGGACGATAAGACCATAGCAGTTATTAGGTACACTTCCCTCTGTCAAACCTCTTAAAAAAAAAACTTGTAAGATTGGTACCTATAGGTTCCTGTACTACCTCATTTTCTGACTAGATTGCATTACTAGTGATATGTATTTGTATGATGTACCTATATGTCTTACTCTCAAGTCATCACAAATTACAAGTACCTATAGGAACTAACTACATAATCAAGAGCATCTAGGAACAACTTGACCAAGTGCAAGGTTTCAATGGATAACCTTGAAACTCTAGATTAAAGATCAGCCAGTGAAGTGTTCAACTACGTATTAGGACTAGTGGTTCTGTGAACTGTAGAGTCTATAGACCTCACTCAGATTCTTTTGCCTAAGCTGAGACTTTAACAATAACGTCCTTTCATATCGACAAATTGTTGTTTAACTTGGTACCTAAAAGATCAGCTAGTGAAGTATTCAACTACATATTAGGACTAGTGGTTCTGTGAACTGTAGACCTCACTCAGATTCTTTTGCCTAAGCTGAGACTTTAACAATAACGTCCTTTCATATCGACAATTGTTGTTTAACTTGGTACCTATTTGAATTTTGAACAAATTTACGATTTAGAAAAATGTCCTGCTTTGAAAAAATGTCTTCTGGGTAATCCTACGTATGAATGGGTAACCCTACGTAATGCATGATTATGTATCAAAAAAGAAATAAAACTATCTACTCGTCTTATGTAGGTACCTATATCTAAAAAAAAGAGGTGACACTATTATAAAACCTGTCAATCACTCTAAAGAATAAAAAAAGAATGGTTAGAACGGAAAATAAAAATTGAATTTTCGACCTTTTACAGTTATTTTTTCGGAGTTTTGACCTACCTATTTATTAATAATTTTTACCCATTTGCAACTGCTCCATTGTCTACTTTGGTAGTTGTGATTTTCAAGTAGTATAGTAAACTGATCAACTGTGGTGATTCCGAAAAAATCCGATCTTTCTTTCTCCTATTCTCCTACAATATGTTCATTTAAAATTACAACAATAAACGGGCGGACCCTTTACTATCTAATAATTACATAAATGTGTGCCCTAACTAAAGGAAAATACCACTTATGGAAATAGTTTGTGGTATGTGATTATTCAAGCTAATTTTAAGACCACAAAGATCGGCGTACTGTGTAAGTATATCTATATGGGTTTATAGTTTCCCCTTTTGAAAACCTCACCATTCGTCACTGATGGTTAGGGTATATCAATAAAAACGGTCGTAACACTTGGTCGTAAAACCAAGAATGATTCCCTCCTAATTGAATTGCAAAGTTTACACACAGTCACTAGAACTTTTGTGAAAAGTGAAAACTTTAGCAAAGTAAAAGGTAGAAAGATATTATAGGTATTAGATACTTACATGGGGTAGGAAATAGATATACAATGTATTTGGATATACCTATATACACATGTTGTGCATGCATAGGGTATTAGGTAGTATTGACTTTAGTAGTAACACAAGAATAAGTTCTGTAAGTTTGAAGAACCCATTGTAAAAAGGATGTAGGTCGAATTTCTTTTCAAATAAGCTCAGTAGCTCAGGATGTTACGGTTCATTCTCGAAACGTCTGACTTTCACCTATCCTGAGCCTGACATTATTCTCTCTTTGAATTCGGGATGATAAGGCCTCCATTGTTCCTTATAGTTTCCCTCTACGGTTATCTCTATGAAACCTCTTTGAAATAAACATAAATAAATCATTTTCTGGAAAGTATAGGTACACACATTCAATCGAACAACATCATTATTTTTTCAGTGAACTCTTCATTTGGCAGACACAATAACGTAATTAACTTTGTTCAAGAATATGGGTAAGTCCCCCATACGGTGTAAACTTTGTATGAAACTTTCAAAGTCGTACCTATAAACTTATAATAGGTACATATTGGGAAAAGAGTGGTCTACACAGAGATCATAATACGAGTTGTCCAGAAGGACAAAAGTTGGGGGAAAATAAAAATGGCCAGTACACAGCTATCTATTTTTCTCCTAGGTAAATGTCAAAAAAATAAATATTCATTTGGCCTATGCTCTGTCTTCGGAACAATAAATAGGTAGGTAATCAATATCACAATTTAAATTCACGTAAAAAAATCCAAGTTTATGAAAAAAGAACACACACACAAAATCTCCAAAATACCAACACATTTTCAGGTATGCCGCTACAATTGATCTGGAACCAAAAACTGGAATCAGCTCTACAACAAACCAGAAATCTACAATATTCGAAATAGGAAAACTTCCGAATGAATGAATAGTCAAAATTCTACGAAATCCTACAAATTCAAAAAATATAAATCTCCAAAATTCCAGAAGAACTTCAAACTTCAGATGATACCCAGATTCTAAATTAAAAAGAAATCCTCAAAATTCCAGAAGGCACGAAAATCTCTAAATTCTAATTAAATCCTCAAAATTGCAGAAGGTATGAAGATCTCAAAGTTCTAAAGCAATCCTCAAAATTCTAAAGAAATCCTCAAAATTCCAGTAGGCACGAAATCCCAGAATTCTAAAGAATTCCTCAAAATTAAAAGACCTCAAAATTCTAAAGAAGACCTCAAAATTCAAGAAAGTACGAGGATCTCAAAATTCTAAAGAAATCCTCAAAATTCGAAAAGGTACAAAGACCTCAAAATTCTAAAGAAATCTTCAAAATTCAAGAAGGTACGAAGATCTCAAAATTCTAAAGAAATCCTCAAAAATCCAGAAGGTATGAAGATCTGAAAATTGAAAAGAATTCCAAATTCCAGAAAGGAATCCTCAAAATTTCCAACACAATGAAGATTAGCTTCAAAATGAGAAATGAGCCATCAAAGTCCAAACGAGAAAATTCAAGAAAAAAATCAAAATGCCAGAAAGTGAAACGTAAATAGGAAATAAAACAAAATTCAATCAGCCGTGTTTTCATTTCTTTATTCAATAGGATAACTACCCAATAAGATGCCAAACTCAATAAGAGGGACAAGATAGGTAATGATCTCATATTTGTTCACCCAAAAGTTTCACTAAATTTCAGGAAAACTTAAATTCTTTAGAAGTTGATTTGCGAAGAATCACTAATCACAGCTTCTCTAAAGACTAAACAAAAGAGTCTAGAAAACCCAATAAAATGCCACAAATGCACCGAGGTAGTTACGAGTAGGCTGTGTTCTTGTTTCATTAAAAGATAAGGGCTGTGGTCAGTAAAAAATAAAAGGATAAGTCTGTGGTTAATAAAAAGTTGCAGGCTGTGGTTGCAAAAAGATAAGTGCTGTGGTTAGTAAAAAGACAAGGTCTGTGGTTAACAAAAAGATAAAGTCTGTGGTTAGTAAAAAGATAAGGTCTATGGTAAGTAAAAAGATAAGAGTTACTAGAAATACAAGTGCTCCTTTCATAAAAATCACTTAGAAAACGTTTTCCGTCCAAATCGGAGGTTCTTCTTTTCGGCAACAGGTTTCCGAAAAACTTTGGTAATCAAATCAAATTTCAGAATTTCCGCAAGAAAGCGGGCTTGACATAAATAAAACATCTTTTAGCTTTCCCTTGGAAAAATCGTGACTGGAATTCCTATAGGGGTAAAAAGACTAAAAAGCCAAAGAAATAAAACAGAAATTACAGTGTGTATGAGTTTGAGAGAATCTCTCTCATTATTTAGAAAAAAAACGTTGAACGTTGTTTTTATTCTATACCGAATTCATTTTAGCTTTCCTTTCTCTCCTTCTCCCCTCTCTCTCTCTCTCTCTCCCTCTCTCTATCTCTCTCTCTCCCTCTCTCTCATTCACACTTTTACTCTTTCTTCTTCTTCTTCTTCCCTTTATCTCTTTTTCTCTCAACATACATTATTATTACATTTATTACATTATTCTCCTATATATTTCTTTCACACGGAAAAATAATAAAAACCATGTGTAGGTATAATGTAGGTAATATAAACCCATGTGTATAAGGTAGGTAATAATATTATGATTTTGAGAGAGTGAGTAACCTTTTTATAGCCTCAGGCAGCATTTTATTATAATGTTTCAGATATTATTACCATCATTTTATTAGGATGTTACAGGTACTTTCCCCATATCTCTCTATCTCCCTCTCTCTCTCTCGCACGTGTAGATACCTAAACTACCTATACTTAGACGCATCAGTTAGCTAATTATGCAGATTCCCGGAAATGAGTGTACTAGAAATTACTGATGGTGGTATTACCTATGTAGTAGTGACAGGGACGTTATGATTTACGATTTTCATGATAAATTTCGCGCTATGAGAAATATTCAGTTCTGGATAGGTAATTAAGGTGTTGTCCATGTTAATCACTCGGTAATCTTAGAAAACAAAATAGGTAGGTATATATGTATATACTTGGTAATTGATGTGTTAGGTAGTTAGGTATATGACGTACATAGGGTATTTCTATACATAATTATACTCGTACTAGTATAATGGAGTACTTGCAGAAGTTAAAAACTCTAATTCCCTCTCTCTTGAACGATCGAATAAACTACGGGCTAAAAAAATCCCGGAGGGACGGGCCCAGCTTGTTATTCTACATATGTATAGGCACGTGTAGATATATGTAGATACCTAAACTACCTATACTTACGCATCAGTTAGCTAATTATGCAGATTCCCGGAAATGAGTGTACTAGAAATTTATTGCTGATGGTGATATTACCTATGTATGTAGTAGTGACAGGGACGTCATGATTTACGATTTTCATGATAAATTTCACGCTATGAGAAATCAGTTCTGGATAATTAAGGTGTTGTCCATGTTAATCACTCGGTAATCTTAGAAAACAAAATATATACCTACTTGGTAATTGATGTGTTAGGTAGTTAGGTATATGACGTACATAGGGTATTTCTATACATAATTATACTCGTACTAGTATAATGGAGTACTTGCAGAAGTTAAAAACTCTAATGTACTCTAGAAGTTGTAAACTGGCTATTTGTTGAAAATAACAAAAAAAAAAGCTTATGCAACTGACTACCTATTTGTTAAAAACAACAATAGAAAAACCTTATGCATAAGTAATCTTCTTATATTATAAGAACGAGATCCATTCACAGTTCACAGTTCACATTTCATAGTTCACACACTGATCGCTCTATCTCTAGAAAGGAATACAGGAAGACATTCTTCTATTTATTTCTTACAAGAGCATAATATTGTATGTTGAAGATAAGATGTTTTTTTTCTTCTTCTTCTTCTTCTTCTTCTTCTTCTTCTTCTTCTTCTTCTTCTTCTTCTTCTTCTTCTTCTTCTTTTACGCTTTCCAATTTTGGAACAGAATCTTTTTCTCTTTCTCTGCCCTCTCGCCTGAAACTTTTTTTTATTTTGTATCTTATTATTACCTATATTTTTTTAGGATTAATCTCTCGTTATTTTCCCATCTCCTTTTCTCTCTTCTTCATCCTTTTTCTCTTCTCTTTCTTCCTCAGAAAAGGAAGGAAATTAAAGTTATTAAATTTTGTGGATAAACTTTGACTCGAACCATCAACTTCCAGATCCAAAGATCACCACGATTACTACAAAACTGAGATCTCTTTTCTCGTCTCCTTTAAATTCTTCCTTTTCTCTCCCCTCTATTTTCGCTTCTTTTACATTCATTTTCCTCCCAATTTTTTTCATACCGAAATTATATTTTCTCATTTTTTTAAGGACCTAAAAAATGAAAAAAATACGACTAAATTTATTTAAAAAGAAAAAAAAACGAGACTTTTTGGCACTGATTGGTTTGAAATAAGAAAGCTGGAAATGCTTTCCAATGAACTGTGAGATGAGATGAAGGAGAATAATAAACGTACCAGTCAGGAGGTTTTGGAGTTTATAAATTCAGCAGTGGCGAATCGAATTTAGGTTTGGTCCTTTTATTTTATGTTTGGACAGTCTCTGTGGAAGTAAAGAAGTGATGTATTAAGGGGAAAGCCAGCAGGTGTCACTTTCAAACGCCCACCAGTAGCTTGTTCCACGAAAGTGTGGACCAATGAAATTCACTAGTGTATGAATGAATGAATATTTATTTGTCTTTAATACAGGGCAGTATGTTGACAATTTTTATCTTATATACTAACTTAATACTACCTTAAATTACATAAATTCTTCATTACTACCTTAAACTACCTTAAATTACATGTAGGGCAGTCATCTTGTAAACAAAAGTACCCTACCGTATGAAAATTATTATTATCAGTTTTACACTTAACTATAACTTTTATTATTTCATATACTTTTGTGGTTTCCTTGAAGTTCAAACTCAATTTCAATGTTCCTCAAAATTTGAATACTGTAGCATTTATTTTTAGATTGAAATCATAATTTTTTAGAACTTACCTTCTTACCTTTTACACCCAACTCTGAAAGCGGTTATCCTTCACTGATTTTGTTTTAATAACGTTTACACAGGTTTGCTCACTTTACGGTTCAAATAGGCGAGCAAATATTTATACAATTTGTTTTTTTATAGACTCTTTCTTCTTCTTCCCTTTATCTCTTTTTCTCTCAAAATACATTATTATTATACATTATTCTCCTATATATTTCTTTCACACGGAAAAATAATAAAAACCATGTGTAGGTATAATGTAGATAATATAAACCCATGTGTATAAGGTAGGTAATAATATTATGATTTTGAGAGAGTGAGTAACCTTTTTATAGCCTCAGGCAGCATTTTAAAGTAAAAAGATAAGTGCTATGGTTACTAGAAATACAAGTGCTCCTTTCATAAAAATCACTTAGAAAACGTTTTCCGTCCAATTTGGAGACTCTTCTTTTCGGCAACAGGTTTCCGAAAAACTTTGGTAATCAAATCAAATTTCAGAATTTCCGCAAGATAACGGGCTTGACATAAATAAAACATCTTTTAGCTTTCCCTTGGAAAAATCGTGACTGGAATTTCTATAGGAGTAAAAAGACTAAAAAGCCAAAGAAATAAAACAGAAATTACAGTGTGTATGAGTTTGAGAGAATCTCTCTCATTATTTAGAAAAAAAACTCCCATTTTTCTCTGCCTACATTTCGCTGCAGACATTCTTCAAATCCAGAAAGCTCCCCGAAATCTCTCTCTCTTTATCTTTCTACTCTTTTTTCTTCTCCTCCTCCTCCTCCTCCTCCTCCTCCTCTTCTTCTCCTCCTTCCTCTTCATCTCCTTCTTTTTTTTCTCGCTTGTCCTAATGCCCTCTCATGCATGCAATAAATTCTTAAATAACTTCTCCGCATAACTTGCCTAAAATGAACCTTCTGCACGAATTTACTTTTCGGGGGGTAGAAGAGGAAGAGGAGAACAGAATTAGGAAAAAGAAGAGGGAGAATGAAAAAGACTATAGGAAAGAGTAAGAGCAAGAGGAGGAAACGACAAAAAAAAAAAAAAAAGAAGAAGAAGAAAGAGATAGGTACAGAAAAATTTAGGGAGGATGAGGGAGATAACTTTAAGGAGCGGAGAAGGAACAGGAGAAAAGCGAAGAAAAGGAGGAAGAGTGGGAAAAGGAGTCAGAAAAGGAGAAGGAGGATTAAAGGAATATTAGAAGGGAGCAAGGGAAACATTTTATTTCCCCAAAAGTCAAAAATTAGAGAGCAGCAAGGCAGCAACCCGAAAATTATTCGACTGTCACTTCAGTATAAATTAAATTGGTCTTTACGTACCTACGTCTGGCCTTCTTGCTGAAATTTTATAAAATGAAAGTAAATTTAGGTAGATTTTTGTAGGAAATGTGAACCCTAAAAGCTTTTAATTATATTATTTGATGCACGAATAGGTAGACAGTAGACACAAAGATACATACATAGGTCACTAGGTACAAACTCAGAGATTAACATCCACACTCCCAGAGCAATATTCACACTTCGGTGGCAACAGCAACTTTCACGTTTAGGTACATAGATTTTTGTAGGAAATGTGAACCATAGAAGGTTTGAATTATTATTTGATGCACGAATAGGTAGACAGTAGACACAAAGATACATAGGTCACTAGGTACAAACTCAGAGATTAACATCCACACTCCCAGAGCAATATTCACACTTCGGTGGCAACAGCAACTTTCACACTCACAGTAACATTCACACCCAACAAGACGTAAATATTTGAGGGAAAGGTCCAGGAAAAGAAAGGAAGAGTAAAAAACAAGTTCAAAATTTCTTTTGAAAAGAAAAGAGAAAATGTTTTTATTTTTCCACTTAATTGGAACAATCTTGAAACATACTCCCTCTTTTCTCTCTCTCTCTCTCCCTCTCTCTCTCTCTCTCTCTCTCTCTCTCTCTCTCTCTCTCTCTCTCTCTCTCTCTCT
>NW_007379978.1:13156-14456 GCF_000475195.1 Diaphorina citri
CAAGCTGGGTCCGTCCCTCCGGGAATTTTTTAGGCCGTAGTTTATTCGATCGTGGTTAAAGAATACCTATGTACCTACCTAATGAGAACGAGAATGATGTTGGAAAGAATCAAAGGGCGAGAGCAAACATTGTTTGCAACACAGGAGACAAAGCTTTTGTCTTGTCTATTCGAGAAAAATGGAAGATAAAGAGGAAGAAAAAGAGGTACAGAAGTACAGGGAAGGAGAGAAAAATAGAGACAGAAAAGATGGGGAAAGGGAAAAACGAGGAAGAGAAAGACTAACATGAATAAAATAGAATATACCTGGTGTTATCCTGCTGGGATAGGACTGAAAAGTCCCTTTACCTAGGCTTGCCAGATATCCAAAATGTCGATTCGGGACGCGAATCCGCGAACATGATTGCCAAATCCGCGAACATAATCGCAAAATCCGCGAACAAAATCGCAATATCCAAAATGTCGATTCGGGACGCGAGTCCGCGAACATGATTGCCAAATCCGCGAACATAATCGCGAAATCCGCGAACATAATCGCGAAATCCGCGAACATAATCGCGAAATCCGCGACATTGAAAAAAAAAAAATGTAAGGAGGGCCCTTAAAAAATTAACCATAGACGGACCATTGAACATCGCCGAGATTATCGACCCTCGCAGAAAAAATACTCAGCTCAATTTCTTGATTTTCTGCGAGGGAGGGTCCGTACTATGGTCAGTGCTCTATTGAGGACACTTCTATTCATTACCATGGTTTGTTTATTTTCTCTTGGGTCGAAACTAGGCGCGGGTCGATGCGATGGTCGGTCGCTTCTTCGTTGTGGACGCCTACCTACTTAGGCTAAGACCGGCCCTGTGGAATTTTCTCTCTTCCATCAAACACAAATGTTTCCACACACATGTGGGTATGTGGATGTGAGGACGAGGTGTGGAGGTGGGAAATCCCGTGATGTAAACTGCTCCCTTGCATGTCCACACACAATTTCCTCAAACTGTTCAATTTGTTCAATATTTTATCCTGTTTCGTCCTGATGGGGCCATTCCTGGAAACCTAATGGGCAATGCGTTCCAGTACGAGTTATGGCTGTAATATGTTATCCACGATTAATCCATTGTAAAGAATACTGTATGTTTTCCATGTTAAAGAGTACTTTCGTACAAGTACGTTAATTAAGGTCCCAAAGGAGATGAATCTGTAATGTAAGTTATTAGTCGTTATGGGGAGAACCCTAAACCTAAAACTCGTGCGGCCTTCGTTTGTTTGTTTTTTTTTTTTTTTTTTTTTTTTTTTTTTTTTAACAC
>NW_007379978.1:14473-26775 GCF_000475195.1 Diaphorina citri
AATCGCCAAATCCGCGACCATAATCGCGAAATCCGCGAACATAATCGCGAAATCCGCGAATCCAAGGGACCAGCTCATTTTTTCGTTTAAGGCTGTTTAATACAACATTTTCTCGTTTATAAAGGTTTAGCAAAGAAGTGGAAGAGCAAACTGATGAAAGCATGACAAATTTAAACAAGACAAGTTAAGAACAAATTCTGATTTATAGAGGTAGGTACCTAATTTTAAAGTTAAAAAACGCGTCCCGAATTTTTTCTGGGACAGAAACGGAAATTCGGGACAAAACGCCCCAAAATGAAAAACTGAACGGGACGCCGGGACACCCCCTGAAATTCGGGACTGTCCCGGCCAATTCGGGACGTTTGGCAAGCCTACCTTTACCCCCACGGAATAGAGACAGAAAAATAGGAGAGAAAATCAACCAAAGGAGGAGGAGAGGAGATAAGGAAATAGAGAGAGGGGAAAGAAGAAGAGAAAGAGACATGGAAACAAAAAGACAAACGGAGAGAGAGAAAAGGGAAAGAAAGGGACATTCCGAACATATAGGTACGTGGAAAATATTTGGTCTGATTTTCTCTGATTTAAATGCTAAAGATGTTTTAATGAGGAAATTCAGACATCCAGAATTTCTGGGACTCTGGCTGGTTATCTTTGTGTGCATTTAATAGTTATATAAGGCAAAGTGCAAGCTGAGTAATTACATAATGTGCAAATCAAGAATTTACATTTACTTGCAGGAGTAAATACCTACACATGCAAATGTCTGTGCCACAGAGTCACAGACAGGAAAAGAAACTACTCGTAAGTATGTAGTAAGTATAGGTAAGCATAATGCCTATTCTTTGTGCATATCACAGCATGTCTAAAAGCGTTCTTTACTGTTTTTATCATTTCTATATATTTTTTTTTATTCTCGTACTGCCGCCACTGGTCGCTATTCATTCAAAGTAGCTACTCAACTTTATTGTCCTCACATGTGCACCCCAATCTTAGATAACTATTCCCCTATCTAACAAGTCCCAAGAATGTAACTACTCCCTTGCCTAATCAGCAAAAGGGATGGATGGCTGCATACAAACTAGGTCAGAAAAACAACACTGAAAAACAAAAACAAAAATCTGTCGATGTTTTGAAGAATAAAAGGAAACCGTATACATACCTACCTATTTTATTTAATGGTGTTTACCTATTCTGTTTCTTAATATTTGTTATTTATGTACCTAGTTGAAAAAATACGGTGAGACCTTGATAAAGGGGTTGCATACAACATATTTACATTAAATACATAATATAATGTTGCATGATATTATTATGATGGTGGGGGTAGAGAGGGGGGATGTAAATAAGGCAAATAAATCATAAGTTGTGAAATGAACTGATTAGTGGAATTTAGAGCATTCGCTTACAATAGAATCACCTCAGAAGAAGAACTGATTCAACTGATTAATGCGTGGGATCACAATCGGTGTTTCTGGATATTCTACGCGGTTCTCGAGAAACCCACCCCTTGGGCAAGACTTTGTAAACATCCTGTATTTCACCACCGATGGCCCTACTTATAATACCATTGCCTACTTTTCTATCTAGCTTAGTTATAGCTCTAACACGCCAGCCTAGTTAGCTTGGTTGGTAGTGCGTCTGCCTTGTAAGCGCTAGGCCGCGGGTTCGATTCCCGCCCGGGGCGGATTTTATCCTGATGGGATAATGTTCGTTCTCGGAACGGCTGGCTTTTTCCTATCCTGTCTTCCTTCTCTCTTCGATTTCGGGACGATAAGACCATAGCAGTTACAGTTCCCTCTGTCAAACCTCTTCAAAAAAAAACCGTTTTACAGAAAGCAATGTTTCCCATCTCGTATTTCAACAAACCCTCTTCAGATATTGAAAAATCTCCAGATATTGCAAAATTCTGATTTTGGCAACTGAAGATAAACAAAAGTTATGTTCCCTGTTCTCTCTCGTAAAACAAACTCCGTTCCTCCTTTTTGAGTAGCTGGAAGTACCTATACCACCCTCTAGTCCCCTCAAATATGCGGGGCTATCTAGTGTTCCCTCCCCAGTAGTCAGCCTAGCCTTCCCTCCGTGATCTAAACATCACTCCCTCCCTTTTCCTTCCTAAATAAAGTCTGTTCCTTCCTTTTAGAGTAGTTACATGTACCTACTACTTTTGTATCTCTCTTCCAATATACGAGTAGGGGGCTATCTAGTGTTCCCTCTTCAGTACTCAGCCTGGCCTTCCCTCTCTGATCTCCACATCACTCCCTCCCTTTTCCTCCCTGAACAAACTCTCTCCCCGCCTTTAAGAGTACCTAATGCTAGTAGTTGTAAGATGAAAACTTTTCTGGGTGAAAAATAAAACTAAAGGTAGCTTCCACTCGATTAAGCTTTGAACAATACGTTCCTACGCTATGTTAGTAGGTACGTAGAGAGCTTATGTTCCTTTTGAAATATCTGAGCTGTTGCCAAAAATATTTGCAAAACATACATGGTATCTTTACAGGTAAATGTTTTTTGGCCTCTTTTGAGAACGAAACCCTTAGGACTTATACATATAGGGACGTTAAAACCCTTCCCTCTCAAATATAAACGTCTAATAGATTTTCTAATCTTAGTTGGGGGGAAAAGTGACATTTTACCAAATTGGTTTAATTTATGTTCTACCTAAGCTTCCTCTATTTTGTTTTGGATATCCTTTTCCCAGTAGTCAGCCTGGCCTTCCCTCTCTGATCTCCACATCACTCCCTCCCTTTTCCTCCCTGAACAAACTCTCTCCCCTCCTTTAAGAGTACCTAATACTAGTACCTACCTAGTAGTAAGATGAAAACTTTTCTGGGTGAAAAATAAAACTAAAGGTAGCTTCTACTCGATTAAGCTTTGAACAATACGTTCCTACGCTATGTTAGTAGGTACGTAGAGAGCTTATGTTCCTTTTGAAATATCTGAGCTGTTGCCAAAAATATTTGCAAAACATACGTAGTATCTTTACAGGTAAATGTTTTTTGGCCTCTTTTGAGGACGAAAATCCTTAGGACTTATACAGGGACGTTAAAACCCTTCCCTCTCAAACATAAACGTCTAATAGATTTTCTAATCTTAGTTGGGGGGAAAAATGAAATTTTACCAAATTGGTTTAATTTATATTCTACCTATGTAATATTAAAATGCCGAAAAACCATGAAACTATTTCGAGTTAATGTAGGCACTTCTAACTCTTGGCTATCAGGTATTACATATTATTTTGATTCGTACACAAAAAAACCCACTCCGAGGCCTAGGTGTAGGGCAAACAGCCCTAAAAGTTGGGTTAAGATAATTATTATTTTAGGCTTTTAAGGTCATCATTACTAGTAATAACATTAGCTTGACTAGTATTCCTTTTCTAATAATTTCTGGAGATATATATTTTTATTTTCAAGCATTTTCTTTAATAAAATAGAATCTTCTAGGTATCTGAGTATTCTTTTCTGCATTTTTTTCTTCAATTCGCTCCGACAATTTCAATTTGTCTCCTATTCATTTTATTCAGCTCTTGTCCCAGTTCTTCTTTTTTCTATAGTTTTTTTAATCACTTTTTTCTTCTATTTCATTTTTTCAAACGTTTGCATAAATTCTTGATTGTTAGAGTGACGGAGACAAATTTAATAATGAGAATTTTATTGAACTGAACAACTGAAATACATCTAGGAGGTATTACTGAAATGCAACCGATTAGAATACACAAAACGAGAAAGAGGGTAGAAGAGGAAGTGGCCTTCTAAGGTCTTTGTAAAGAGATAGTTTTCCACCTTTACATATAATATCTAAACATCTAAACTAAACTAAAACTAAAAAACTAAACTAAACATCTAAAACCCTAGAAAAAATACCTAATACATAGGTAATTTATGTTGGTACCTACATATTTTTATTTATTTCTTTAACTCTCCTGTCAGGCGGATCAAGTACGGTATTTGCAATTTATTTAGTCTGACACAATCCCCAGAAAATACTCTCCTCACAGATTAAAATTAAAAAAAAAATAATGATGAAAAATAGGTCAAAAATTGACAAACAATCCATTGACATTTGATTTTTTAGCTGCGATTTCTCGTTTTTTTAGAAAGCTCATCATTGACACATTGACAACTGACATTCCTACACAATTGACAGTGCACTTTCATTGAATTGCGGTTTGAAAGGCGTTGAACATTTCCCACCATTACCCCTCATTCTTCATCTGTTCCCTACTTCATATTTTCCCCTCCACCTCCGCCCCTACTCCCCCTCCTTCATCACTGCCCCTACTTCAGCTCTTCCTCCTCTAAACCTTCTCATCCATCAACCCTCATAACGCATGGATAGCAAAGCCTATGATGGACAACTGGATGCGAAATCCACCCCTCTTCGCAGACCTCTCCAATGGTGTCATTCCAGGGTTGTTCACAAGGGGGGGGGGGTCCATCCAGCCCGATCTGTTCCGGGTCCCTCAAGGGGGCTAGGAGCCAACATTGAAAACCCTCGCAGAAAAAATACTCAGCTCAATTTCTTGATTTTCTGCGAGGGAGGGTCCGTACTATGGTCAGTGCTCTATTGAGGACACTTCTATTCATTACCATGGTTTGTTTATTTTCTCTTGGGTCGAAACTAGGCGCGGGTCGATGCGATGGTCGGTCGCTTCTTCGTTGTGGACGCCTACCTACTTAGGCTAAGACCGGCCCTGTGGAATTTTCTCTCTTCCATCAAACACAAATGTTTCCACACACATGTGGGTATGTGGATGTGAGGACGAGGTGTGGAGGTGGGAAATCCCGTGATTATCTTGGGTCGAAACTAGGCGAGGGTCGATGCGATGGTCGGTCGCTTCTTCGTTGTGGACGCCTACCTACTTAGGCTGAGACCGGCCCTGTGTAATATTCTCTCTTCCATCAAACACAAATGTTTCCACACACATGTGGGTATGTGGATGTGAGGACGAGGTGTGGAGGTGGGAAATCCCGTGATGTAAACTGCTCCCTTGCATGTCCACACACAATTTCCTCAAACTGTTCAATTTGTTCAATATTTTATCCTGTTTCGTCCTGATGGGGCCATTCCTGGAAACCTAATGGGTATAATGCGTTCCAGTACGAGTTATGGCTGTAATATGTTATCCACGATTAATCCATTGTAAAGAATACTGTATGTTTTCCATGTTAAAGAGTACTTTCGTACAAGTACGTTAATTAAGGTCCCAAAGGAGATGAATCTGTAATGTAAGTTATTAGTCGTTATGGGGAGAACCCTAAACCTAAAACTCGTGCGGCCTTCGTTTGTTTGTTTGCAATGCGTTCCAGTACGAGTTATGGCTGTAATATGTTATCCATGATTAATCCATGGTAAAGAATACTTTATGTTTTCCATGTTAAAGAGTACTTTCGTACAAGTACGTTAATTAAGGTCCTAAAGGAGATGAATCTGTAATGTAAGTTATTAGTCGTTATGGGGAGAACCCTAAACCTAAAACTCGTGCGGCCTTCGTTTGTTTGTTTGAGGCAAAGTGCAAGCTGAGTAATTACATAATGTGCAAGTCAAGAATTTGCATTTACTTGCAGGAGTAAGTACCTACACATGCAAATGTCTGTGCCACAGAGTCACAGACAGGAAAAGAAACTACTCGTATAGTAAGTATAGGTAAGCATAATGCCTATTCTTTGTGCATATCACAGCATGTCTAAAAGCGTTCTTTACTGTTTCTATCATTTCTATAATTTTTTTTACTTTCTTTATTCTCGTACTGCCGCCACTGGTCGCTATTCATTCAAAGTAGCTACTCAACTTTATTGTCCTCACATGTGCACCCCCACATCTTACCCCACGGAATAGAGACAGAAAAATAGGAGAGAAAATCAACCAAAGGAGGAGGAGAGGAGATAAGGAAATAGAGAGAGGGGAAAGAAGAAGAGAAAGAGACATGGAAACAAAAAGACAAACGGAGAGAGAGAAAAGGGAAAGAAAGGGACATTCCGAACATATAGGTACGTGGAAAATATTTGGTCTGATTTTCTCTGATTTAAATGCTAAAGATGTTTTAATGAGGAAATTCAGACATCCAGAATTTCTGGGACTCTGGCTGGTTATCTTTGTGTGCATTTAATAGTTATAAGGCAAAGTGTTCTTCAGGAAGAGGTTGGCAAGGCAATTAACAGGCCTACGAATAGAAGTGACTAAATGGAATGCTCTTCCCCTCTCTCATCAGTGTTTAACCTCCTCCCCTCATTTGTATTTCATAATTCCCCTTCTTCCCCTAATCCTTCCTCCCTTAAGGTCCTTCCTATTTAATTACAGTCAACAAACATAAAGATTGTATAGATTTGGATGCAGTGTAGGGGAACGAAGGGCGAACTGGGATAGTCGTTTAGTCGGGCTGGTTGAAAGTTGAACAGGAATATTTTGAACAGGGCAAAACAAAGTGTTGTTAATTTTAAGAACAAATAGAACAATATTACCTAATGAAATTTTGAGTTTCATTGCATTGGTATGCTTTTTGATTCCCATGTGAAAACGGACCTGAAAATTTGAACCTTTATAAATAGGATATTAGGATATAATCAAGGGAAAATGTCACCCATAGTCACACGAAATTAGATCGTTATACTGTCGAAATTTTTGTGATTGTAATTCACTGGGCTTAAGTATAAGTACCTATACAAATTGTACAAGGCCCTATAGTCATTAGTCATAAGGTTGTCATAAAGGCCGGAAGTAGAAAATACCCACATATTGTTATTATTTTTTAAATATTATTTAATTTTGGTAGAAAACTTGACACTGATGGGCATGAAAATCGTGAGCTCTACTCGGGAACAACCAGGGCCCCAATCTCAAGCTTTCAGGACCCCACTTTGCTCCACTTTCCCCTACAGATGTTTAACATTTCAGATTGGAGCTGCTGGATTTTGTTAATTACCGAAGTGTCTGCAAGGTAGCGATTCTTTAATCAAAACTTTAATGTCGTTCTCTGCCACCCAACCTCGGGGCAATTAGTTTGCGTTGATAACCGAAATTCGAGGCAACGAGACCTAGATTCTTCTTCTTCTTCTTCTTCTTCTTCTTCTTCTTCTTCTTCTTCTTCTTCTTCTCCTTCTTCTTCTTCTCCTTCTTCTTCTTTTTCTTCTTCTTCTTCTTCTTCTCCTTCCCCTACTTCTGCTTCTTCTCCTCCTTTTTCTCCTCCTTCTTCTTGGCCTTTTCCCGTTTATAAGGGATCGACGTTTCTAGGCAGCCTTTTCCCAGTTAGCTCTATTTTGTCATCCGCTTTCTTTTCACCGGTATATCCTTGTTAACACAGCTTTCCCACTTACCTACCATCCTAGAATACGTTAACTAATTTCGTTATCTAAAATCTAAAGCGATGAGATGATTTTCTCAGAGAAATAATTTGATATTTAGATTCTAGGCAGGTAATGGGCTAATAAGTACATACTTCTAATTATTAGGTAGCGGTCAAACTTTCTTGACTTGGCGGGGCGGAGCGCTACCGCGCTCCTTAATCTACACCTACGAAGAAGAAATGATTTTATATTTTAAGTTCTTGAAGGTACCTATTCTAGGTAATGGGCTAATAAGTACATACTTCTAATTATTATCTACATCTACGAAGAAGAAATAATTTTATTTAAGTTCTTGAAGGTACCTATTCTAGGTAATGGTATTTTACATACCTAATGAGGGCTAATGAGTACATACTCTAGGTAATGGGCTATTGAGTACATACCTCTAATAAATTATTATCTACATCTACGAAGAAGAAACGATTTTATTTAAGTTCTTGAATGAAAAGCCTCAATTATTAAGTTATGGTGGTTCGCCTACCTACTTTTACATTCTACCAACTTTTGCGTGTGAATGCTAATACTTCTTGAGACGATTTTCGGAGAATAAATACCTACCTTCCACTTTTATCCGGTATGATTAAATTTCAACTACCTATACACTTTTCTCCTTCCCCTACTTCTGCTTCTTCTCCTTCCCCTACTTCTGCTTCTTCTCCTCCTTTTTCTCCTTCTTCTTCGTGGCCTTTTCCCGTTTATAAGGGATCGACGTTTCTTGGCAGCCTTTTCCCAGTAAGCTCTATTTTGTCATCCGCTTTCTTTTCACTCTTTCTCCCGTATATCCTTGTTCAGTGTTCACACAGCTTTCCCACTTTTACCTACCTTTCTAGAATACATGAACTAATTTCGTTATCTAAAATCTAAAGCGATGAGATGATTTTCTTGGAGAAATAATTTGATATTTAATGCGTGGGAGATCGGAAGAGTAATGAGTACTTTTCTCTCCCCCTACCACTCGTTTGGTCTCCCCCTTACCCCTCCTGCTACCCTCCCCTCCCATGGCTTCTCATAATAAAATAACATCTGTTGCTTGATTCTATAGATCGCTTTCTCTCTCTTTCTTTTTTTCTGCCTGTCTCTCTCTCTCTCTCTCTCTCTCTCTCTCTCTCTCTCTCTCCTATTGTAACTATACATATTTTTTCCACGTGTCGCACAGGAGTTTTTAACTCATGTCTCTCTCTCTCTCTCTCTCTCTCTCTCTCTCTCTCTCTCTCTTTCTTTCTTTCTTTCTCTCTCTCTTCCTCACGTTTGCTTTCTTTCTCCTTTCTTCCTTTAATTTTTCAAATCTCTACTATCTCCCTCTCTATCCCTCTCTACCCCCCTTCGCGTTGTTTTAATTTAAACAACACTAAACACCTAATAATTAAATCTTTTATCTTTTTCCTCTCTCTCTCTCTCTCTCTCTCTCTCTCTCTCTCTCTCTCTCTCTCTAATCTCTCCCTTTCTTTCTCTCAATTCACTGTCCCTCTTTAGTTAGGCTCATGGCCGTACTTCCCCTTCTCTCTCCCTCTCTCTCCTTTTTTATATCATGTGCTAGAAATTCTCTTTTTCATCTGTCTCTTTCCTTCTCCCTTTTACGCTCTCCAAATATAACAAAAAATTTTGAAAATTATATTCTACGTGACGATATTGTTAAAAGTTTCAAGTAAAAAATGACGATTTGATAAATAAATGCAAAAAAAAATCTCAGTCTAGTTTTTCATCCTCTGTAAAAAAAAGTGAGCTTTTCCAGCAACTTTCTCTCTCCTTCCTTGCTCTCTTTCTCCCTCTTTGTATTGCAAATCTCTCTCTCTCTCTCTCTCTGAACGATCCAAAGTTTGTGTTTCACTTCTCTTTTTTTATCAAACAGAGATAGATACCTATACCTACCTACTACCTATGTATCAACCTAATTATTAATTTTTACGTGTAGAATAAACAAAGAATTTATAATACGTGCGTCTTTGCATTACCTGGATAGAACACTAATTAATCACCTTAGTAAGCTAGGCAGGTACCTACCTATATTGCTTTTCCTCTATTTTAAAGTTTAATACCTACCTATTACCTAGTTCAAATAATGAATTCATTGCATGTTGCATATTCAACAAAATTTCACGGCGTTCTATTCTTTCCTATGCATTCCTACCTACCCCCAAACATATAAATCATAAATTTAATAAAACATCTTCCCAGAATATTTCTCACATTTCCTCGTGCCAACTGCGCTCTCTCTCTCTCTCTCTCCCTCTCTCTATCTCTCTCTCTCTCTCTCTCTCTCTCTCTCTCTCTCTCTCTCTCTCTCTCTCTCTCTCTCTCCCTCTCTCTCTCTTTCTCTCTCTATCTTTCTCTCTCTCCCTCTCTCTCTTTCTCCCTCTTTCTCTCTCTCTCTCTCTCTCTCTCTCTCTCTTTGTGTTTTTCTCCTATTTTTTCTCGCATTATCTCTCTCACTCTTACTTTCTCATTTCCCTTTCTCGTTTTTTTTTTTTTTTTTTTTTTTTTGCTTTTTTCTTTCTCTCTCTCCCTCTCTCTATCTTTCTCTCTCTTTCTGTTTTTCTCTTTCTATTTTTTCTCGCATTATCTCTCTCACTCTTACTTTCTCATTTCCCTTTCTCGATTTTTTGTGGTATGTTCATTTTTTTTAACTCATATACTCTCTTCCTCTCTCCATCTCTTTTTTCTCTCCCCCCCCTCCCCCTCTCTCTCTCTCTCTCTCTCTTTCTTGTTGGATGATGAAATTTTTTACTTGTAGTTATCCTTTTATCTCTCCCCCCTACCACTCGTTTAGTCCCCCCCCTTACCCCTCCTGCTACCCTCCCCTCCCATGGCTTCTCATAATAAAATAACATCTGTTGCTTTCTATAGATCGCTTTCTCTCTCTTTCTTTTTTTCTGCCTGTCTCTCTCTCTCTCTCTTCAATTGTAACTATACATATTTTTTCCACGTGTAGCACAGGAGTTTTTAACTCATGTCTCTCTCTCTCTTCCTCACGTTTGCTTTCTTTCTCCTTTCTGCCTTTCATTTTTTCATGTCTCTACTATCTCCCTCTCTATCTCTCTCTCTCTCTCTCTCTCTCTCTCTCTCTCTCTCTCTCTCTCTCTCTCCCCCCCCCCCCTTCTTTTTTTTATAAAAACCGATCTTCTACTATCTCCCTCTCTATCCCTCTCTACCCCCCTTCGCGTTGTTTTAATTTAAACAACACTAAACACCTAATAATTAAATCTTTTTTTACGTTATCTTTTTCCCCCCTCTCTCTCTCTCTCTCTCTCTCTTTTCTCTCTCTCGCTCTCCAAATATAACAAAAAGTTTGAAAATTATATTCTACGTGACGATTTTGTTAAAAGTTTCAAGTAAAAAATAACGATTTGATAAATAAATGCAAAAAAAAATCTCAGTCTAGTTTTCCATCCTCTGTAAAAAAAAAGTGAGCTTTTCCAGCAACTTTCTCTCTCCTTCCTTGCTCTCTTTCTCCCTCTTTGTATTGCAAATCTCTCTCTCTCTCTCTCTCTCTCTCTCTCTCTCTCTCTCTCTCTCTCTCTGAACAATCCAAAGTTTGTGTTTCATTTCTCTTTCTTTTATCAAACAGAGATAGATACCTATACCTACTACCTATGTACCTATGTATCAACCTAATTATTAATTTTTACGTGTAGAATAAACAAAGACTTTATACGTGCGTCTTTGCATTACCTGGATAGAAAACTAATAAATCACCTTAGTAAGCTAGGCGGGTATACCTAAAAAACTGATTACACAAAATTCAACTGATTGGCCATAAGGAGTGCGAAAATTAGCTGACTGACCATAAGGCAATATGCAAAACGGCGGTTTACATCGTTTGGTGAAAGAAAATTTCGGAAAAGTCGTACCATTTTCCAGTAGTACAGGAATCGTACTCCTTATTGCCAATCAGTTGAGCTTCTTCTCCTTCTTCTTTTTCTTCTCTTCTTCTTTCTTCTCTTGCTCTCCTCCTCCATACCTCCTCCCCTCCTCCTCTCCTCCTCCTCCTCCTTCCTCCCTCCTCGCTCACTCCTCCTCTCCCTCTCCCCACCGAAAGAGGATCAGGACATAAGGAAGAGAGAAGTTACAAAGCCTTGCTTATTCTGGAGGCGACAATGTCATTTCAAGGAAAAAAAAAATAATAAATTTTCTACCTCACAAAGGTGGCGGCAAAAAATAAAGCATCGTTACCTTGGTGATCTGCGAACACCCGGACACCAGCCCTCGTACGGGTAGGGCATTCATACGGAGAGTAGAGAGTAGTCTACCGCCTTCTCTGTGTTATGAAGGGTAAATCACGACCCAGTTGTGCTCTTGTGGTTGGTCTTTCCATGGGCAACCTTTATAAACGTTAGCTTTTTGCCATGTTAAAAACAGGCGTACCACCCTAAAGCTTGGGCCCTGGAAGACGTACCGTTCGTTCGCGCAATGGTGACCTGGTTTGGCACGGGGGGAGATAGGCTTCTAGAATTTTTTTTCCAAGATATTGAAGTTTCACGGTCGAACATCAATACGAACTTCCCACCTCTCGGAGATTTTTTTTGAGTTTCCTTTTTCGAGGTTCGGAGGTTTCAATACCATTTCCATCAATCTAGAAAAAGAAACTGAAGGAAGATTGCGGGACTCGATAATGTCCCGTGTGCAGTCTTTACCAATAATAGAATGTCATGGATGAATATTTGAACTCCACCTTTTTAATTCCGACTTGTCCTCTAGCAAATAGAATGATGGGCACTACAATGGCAAATATAATCCGGTTCAGTGCTCTTACTTAGAACACGACGGTCGGTCAATCGAATCAACCCACTCACGCAGACGGAACATTGCATCCGGCGCCCAAGCTCAAGGGCGGGACCCGCATAAATAGTACTACTCTATTAGCAAGCAAGAGCCTTGCCGTACCGAAAGAAGGGATAGGACAGAAGGAAGAGAGAAACTAAAGCCCTACTATTCTGGTATCGTCAATGTCAAGGGAGGACA